>NC_062542.1:4171868-4274368 GCF_022655615.1 Tachysurus fulvidraco
TCTGAATTTCTCTCATCTTTTCCCTCCCTTTTTTCTCTTGTACCATTCCCATTCTCTCTCTCTCTCTCTCTCTCTCTCTCTCTCTCTCTCCCTCTCTCTCTCTCTCTCGCATATTTCCTTGTAGCTCTCTGCCCTTCACCCCCTTTCCTGTAGCTCTCTGTATATTTCTTTTTTTCTTCTCCGTATCTCTTTTCTAGTTATTTATTTGTCCATAGACATGCTGAAAGCTTTGCCAGAGCGAGTACTCGTATATCAGTCAGAACAGAATTCGGATCTAAACCCACCCCATCAGCTACTTCGTTACTCTCTGTGTTTTATATTCATTCATTCACCTGCTGTCTGCCTGTAGACCAGTTCCCGGGGAAACTGTAATAGCTCTCAAACTCATTATGCTTTACACAGCAATCCACAATCCATCTTAAAAAGTCACACAGATAAAATGACACTCGTTAGTAATTAGATAACATGGCACGTTGAGTTCCCTCTGAGTGTCTAAGCAATTAGAAACATCTGGGCATTATTAGGAATATCTGCCCACTTCCCTGTATTGGACTAAAATGTGTATTATGAGTTAAATTAAATATATGTGCATGCGTACTTGGTTCATTTTGTTGTCATGTGTGGGTTTTTTTTTTGTTTTTGTTTTTTTTTTGCTAGTGACGTATCAGAAGCGTTGTTGAGTCAGTGCCTGTACACCAGCAGCTCTCCTAACCCCGATCTCCTCATTCGTACGTCTGGAGAGATTCGCCTCAGCGACTTCCTGCTCTGGCAGGTACGTACAGTACATATAGTTCCTAAATGATCGATGCCACATGATCCACCTTCCACTGGCTTTAACCAAGTTTATCTCTGACTACTTCACCCCTAGTTTCTATACTTCTAGAGAGCTCCTTGAGGTTTACTTCAAGATGCCCTGCCACACGTATTTCATTACTTTTGTGGTAATGTCTGAAGTTTACCATGGACTCTGTAACATTTTTGTGGAAAAAATGCCTCGGTTACTTTGTTTCAAGCCATTCTAGTGTGGTATAGAAAGCCTGCAGGAAGACTCAGCTCGATTTGCGCCAGTTCTCATTAATATTCAATGAGCTATGTTGCTTGGCTCCGATTGGCTAACCGCTAGGATATGAGAGCATGACTATTCATTCACCCAGCGCAGTAAGTAGCCTAGGATAGAGGAACCTTGTTTACAATCACCTGGAATTGCGGCAGAATGGCTTCTTCAGGTATATTGACGTTCAGCCGTCCTTGCTGTATAGGAAACTCACTGAGCTACACGAATTCTGTGGGCGCGGTCTCAAGTGAGAGAGCTCATGAATAGTAATGAACTCCATCATTTCTACGTCACTCTGATCAGCTTTTCTAACTGACCTGATTTCTCTGCTTATTTCTTTTTTTTTTTTTTAACTCATCGATTTGCCGAAATCATGCAAACTCAGTTCCTACTGCAATTTTAATTAGCAGAATATGTTCGTTTAGATCAGGGGTATTCAATTAAAATTCATAGAGGTCCAGTTACTAAAATTTCCTCCCAGCAAAGGTCCGAATCTTATATGGTCACTTAAAATAGTGTACCCTCATGTTAATAAAATCAATAACGCACATACATTTCTATATCATTTATATGTCAAGTAACAGACAACAGACACTGAATTTCTTCTGAATAAAATAAATAAAAAGTACAAGCACAGCTTTGTGCAGCCTGAACTTAGGGCCTATATGTCAAGTAATGTAAAACATTCAGAATCTTCTGAATAAAATTAAAGTGCTTTTAATCTTTAAGGAAAAAACAAAACAGAAGACTTTTGGGCTGCCCCTTTTTTAAACATTAACTACATTAATAACACAGGAACCTTTAGGCAAAAGAACATTTCAGGTAAAATAGAACAGGGCAGAATTTACTGAATAAAAGAAAAGTGCAGAGCTTTGAGCAGCTCCCTTTTTCCTCTCTCCTTTCCACCTCTCCTTACTCCCTTTCCATCTTCCGTTCCTAGTGAGAGAAATGGACATGTAACTGTCCTGCCATCAGTCTGAATCTTAATTGCCCTGCCAGCGTAATTAGATGCATTACTGCCACCTTCTGCTCTGGAGTATGGAACAGAAACGATCTGTTTTTGGCTCTGCTTTTGATGACGCTCCTGTCGTAATAACTAGATTAACTGAGCATGAACGAAAGATTTATCTTTTTATTAATATAAAAGAGCTTATATAATCTTATAATATTAGATTATAATAAGGAGATGCTTAATATGATAATATTAGAATTTTAACGGGTCCGGGCAGACCCGTCACTCGGTCCGCATCCGGACCGTGGTCCGCCATTTGGTGATGCCCGGTAAAAAGATTCTCGGGTCCTTAGAGGGCGTTAGTCTGACGTGAACATACGTTCTCACAGGTAACACCACAATCCTAACAAAGCAGCCGATTTGTTATGACTGTCGGCGAGAGCTGCTGAAGTAGAGCAACCGTTGGTGAAGTGAAGAGGGTGGCCTAGGAGACAAACTAAAGTTGTACTGAATTTAACTTTATGCAAATGAGAAGCAAAGCGATGTGGTGACTGCCAATGAGCTTTATGACAGTAGGACTTCATCTTTTCCTTCATCTTTTCCTTCATCTTTATTGTGTTCTTTCAAAGTTTCTGATCACCCCGAAGTCTTTTATTCCTGTTATACCATTGCAAAATGATAATATTCATAAAGTTATGTTAAATAAAGAGTAACATACTGTACATTTAACCTGGTATCACTACACTCTATGGTCACATGAAAGTTTGTGGAAACCTGACCCTCACAACCAAATTTGCATGTTGAGCATCACATTCCTAGTCCTTCCTTTGCTCTTATAATAAGATGATCTGAGAAGACTTTCCACTAGATCAGTGGTCCCCAACCCCCGGGCCGTGGACCGGTACCAGTACGTGGACCAAATGGTACCGGGTCGCCCAAGGAACATTAAATTATTTCCATTTTATTTACTGTGGTTTATTTCTCTCGGGTTTCTCGCATGCGCAAAATATCATGATATCGGGCCGGGTTTAGGTGACGTCTGGAGCTGAGCGGCTGCAAGCGGCAGTGGTGTTGTAGCTTTGGTGGAGAGAATAGTGTCAAACCCGATTAATCTCCTGACCAATCAGAATGGATTATCCTACAGCATTGATGTATAACGGTATTTAATTGTTATAATAATATATAAATATGAAATTATGTATTTTAAATATGATATTTATTCAACAAGTAATTTCATCAATTCTGTGACACCTCAGTCAACCTGACATGTATCGCCGTGTCTACTAAGTGTCATTAAAATAGCTGACACTATTTGTGATAAGAGAAGAATTAATGCTCTTTTCACTGTTTTTTTTTTTTTTTCTTCCTCAACAGACGTCACACTCTTGCGTAGTATTTCAGTCTGTCCTCTGGCCAGAATACTCTTTCTGGAACCTCTGTGAAGCGGTTTTACAGTACCAGCTGAATTATCGCTCTATCCAGGTAAGACGACAGCCTGGAACATTCTTCACGAAGAATGCTGGTCTCATTAAGGAGGGGTAGACTTTTATGTTGGCCATTGTTAATAGAGAGTTTTCAGGATCCACAATTTCATTCATTCATTCATTCATTCATTCATTGATTTTCTACCGCTGATACACCCTGGACGGAGTGCCAACCTATCGCAGGGCACACACACACACTCTCATTCACTCACACACTCACACACTACGGACAATTTTCCAGAGATGCCAATCAACCTACCATGCATGTCTTTGGACCGGGGGAGGAAACCGGAACACCCGGAGGAAACCCCCGAGGCACGGGGAGAACATGCAAACTCCACACACACAAGGCGGAGACGGGAATCGAACCCCCAACCCTGGAGGTGTGAGGCGAACGTGCTAACCACTATTCACTGTACAGTAAAGTGAATTCAATGAAATTTTAAAGGACTCAGAAAGAGAAAGGCCTGGTGGCCAAACGTCTTGTAGGTTAGCCCATGTTGTGTGATTCTTTTTTTTTTTTTAATCAGCATTTTAAAATTCTAGGTATTCCGCTAAGGCTAGCGGCGTCATATTACATGCATTTGGCGTCAACTGGGAAACGGTTTATACTTTTGTTTGTTTGGTTCGTATTTAAAAAAAAAAAGTTAGTGTTACTTCTGAGACAATACGACCCTTTTAGAATTCAAACACTGAACATTAGTGTAAGTGCAAACTCAATACGGCATCATTCGGGACACAGCTTTAGTTCACAATTTATATCTTTCCGTTTCCTAAGCTTACTTGTGAAAAAGATTTTAGGGCACAGTTTTAACACAGAGCCGGAAATTATGCTGATGATGACTTGGTTCTATTTTAAACTACTTTAAGCTCATCTTAGATATTTGAAAAGGAAATTTTGTGAAATTTACATGAAGTAAATACAAGTCAAACATATTGACGAACGATTTAAAGCGAGCTCTTTCGCTCAACCCAACATGGCCGCTAAATGTACATATGTTATGTTATAGAAAGTGCGGGAGCTGCACAGAGAAGCTGAAGCAGCACAGCAGCTGGAGTCTGACCGCTCATGTGTGGCTGAACTTCTCCAGCAGGGTGGAAATGGCAAACTCGTCGACGCCCGAGCCCGTCATGCAGCACTGCTGAGCTACACGGCCAGCCGAGAGGAGAGAGTGAGCCGCTTCCTCAGCGCCCTCCAACAGAAAAAAGACACTTACTTCGAGCATATGAGCAACCCGACTGTTGTTGCTTAAGCTTCTATTGTTCAAAACGGTCCAGTCCTGCCGGCTAATTCCGAACCCTTCATTGAGTTTACTCGGTTGTGTCAGATCAGGGATGTAGCGCCGTGGTGCTGGATACAACATGGCTGCCTGTAGATGTGGTTCTAAAACCATGAGCATGAAAAGATTTTTATATTTGCTTTTTTTTTTTGTATATATTCTCAACGATAATGATGGTGTACCCCGTTTTATGGGGACGCGAGCTATTTAAAGTCGTCTCAAAGATGGTCGCCAACATTAGGTACGTGAAACTGTTTCAGGGTCTTTGAGGTGTGCGTCTTAAATCACATACTAGAACATACTACTGTATTTTATTTGAATTAACCACCTAGTATATTAGTGCTGAGAAATATGAACAAAATCTGTTTTTTGTTTTTTTTTAAATAAATATAATTGGCAGTTGTCCCATTATGCACCACAGAAGCAGAAAGATCTATAGCTAATAACAACATGGCCACTAATGATGGTGGATTCTATCTCTCAGCTGTCAGTTATATTAGCACTAGCCAACTGCGGCCATCTGTAAGCTCATGTATGCACGAGAGAGCAAGTAGTATAGTTTCCTTGTCAAGTAATGCAGCAGGAGCATGAGTTTGAACCGGTATGTGCCACCTTATATCTTATACCGTCCCCAGTTGATAGATGGCATGTGATGAAGAAGAGTTAGAGAGTGGGTGGGAATTGGCAAATGACCAATTAGGAAAATAGGGCATGAAAGAGAAGGCAGATTTTGCAAGATATTCAAACAGAAGCCTGAAATAAAGAAGCTAGTTGGATCTACTTCATTTGCATATTATAGATTCATAAACACTTTTAAACATTAAAATAAAAGTTAAGTTACATAGTTCACTTAAATATTTGAATTAAATTCACTCTCACAATCCCGATTAAAAATCACAATCTAATCTAATCAGGCTAATCTTTTAGACTATTGTATAGTTTGTATGTTTTTTAAGTTGATGTACTTTATTTGCGATTTGAGACGCAGCTATGGACCAAGATCACTGGACACCATGGTTACACCATTAGTGGAATTTTTGCTTAGTGATTTTCTAGGCAAACCAGTGCTGCCACTTCCTGAAAGGGCTCAGAAATGTAGACTGCTTGAGATTACCGTGACCACTTGTGTATTACTAAATAAAAGATTTGAAGACATGTATTTTGAATTTTTTTTTTTTTATTTTATTTTTTTTTTTGTTAATTCTGTAGATTCTGAAGAAATTTGGGCAAAGTTTGGAATTTAAAAGATTTTCAAGAGGAATTTAAAATATTCTGTCAAATATGCATACAAGAAAACTAGCCATAAAGTCAAGAAAGTGTCTAAAGCAATCTGTTTTAATGTAAGGAATGTGATCTGAGTCGTAATAGAAAAGGCAGGTTTGCAGACACCTCTGTCTTCACATTTGCATCACGGTTGACCTCAATTATGAACCACTGGGATCCTACTAGGACTTTTACTTCATCATATACCGATAAGGGACAAAGGTTTAAGGCAGCCATTAACATCCATAACATCTTCAATGCCTTGGCATTGATTCACTGGAACTGTCCTCGAAAGAAGGTAAAAAAATTTTACAAAATTAATTTTCTATGATTGGTGTTTTTATGGTATTTTATGGTGTTACTTATGGTAGTGTGGAGCATTGTCATAGGGCATTATCAAACTTTCGTCATTCCCTGTGGATGTGGGTGGAGTCATCCTGGAAGAGAACACTTCCATCAGTACAGAAATGTTTATTATATCATAGGATAAAGGTGATCGTTGAATTTAGCCACATGGGGTTACAACCCAGTGACTTCTCTGCCAGTCCCAAGTACGGATAAATACAGTGGGTAGCGTCAGGAAGGGTATCCGGCATAAAACGTGACAAATTTAAACATGCTAATCATCAGTGTGAATTCCATACGGGATCAGCCGAGGCCTAACAATGACCGCTACCTGCACTGTTGACCTACAGGGTGCAGGCAGATAATTGAACTATTGTTGGTCGAAGAAGGAGAAGGGTTTGTAGACAGAGAAAGAAAAGAAAAGGCAGGAATATAGGTCTGAGAATAGGGACTCTTAACATCGGTACAATGACAGAGAGAGGTAGAGACCTGGCGGAAATGATGGAGAGAAGGAAGGTAGATATACTGTGTGTGCAGGAGGACAGGTGGAAGGAGAGGAAAGTGCATAGTATTGGAGGGCGATACAAACTGTTTTATTTATTAAGGTGTGGACAGGAAGAGAAATGGGGTAGTGGTGATCCTGAAGGATAAGTTTTTGAGGAATGTTGTAGAGGTGAAAAAAGTGTCAGACGGTAATCAGTCTGAAGTTAGAAATCGAAGGGTGATGTTGAATTTCATCAGTGGTTATGTTACAGCAAGTAGGCTGTAAGTTAGAAGAGAAGGAGATTCTGGTGCGAATTAGCTGAGGTGATACAGAGTATTCCCAGATGGGAGGGAGTAGTGATTTGAGCAGACGTCAGTGGGCAGGTTGGTGAGGGAAACGAAGGTGATGGGCAGGTTTGATGTTAATGAAAGGACAGATGGTGATGGACTTTGCTAAGCAGATGGAAATGGCTGTAGTTAATACTTATTTTCAGAAGAGAGAGAAACATAGAGTTACATGTAAGAGTAGATGTAGAAGTACGCAGGTAGATGACATTCTATGTAGACGATGCAATCAGAGAGATTAGTGACTGCAAAGTGGTGGTATGAGAGCGTGTAGTCAGACAGCATTGGATGGTGATGTGTAAGTTGTCCCTGGTGGTCAGGAAGAAGATGAGAGGAATGATAGAATAGAAGACCAAGTGGTGGAAGAATGTTGTGAGGAATTCAGACAGAAGCTGAGACAGGCTTTGGGTGGTCTTTGGAGAGCTTCCAGATGACTGGGAAACTACAGCAGATGTGATCAGGAAGGTAGGAGGGTGTTAGGTGTGTCATCTGGAAGAAGAAAAGAAGATAAGGAAACATGGTGGTGGAACGACATTCAGAGGAAGAGGTTGGATAAAAAGAAGTGGGATGTAGAAAGAACCGATGAAATAGGCAGGATTACAAGGAATCACAGTGCAGAATGAAGAGGGATGTGGCAAAGGCCCAACAGAAAGTATACGATGACATGGGGAGGTGAGAAGGACTCGTACAGATTAGCAAAGCAGAGAGATAGAGATGGGAAGGATGTGCAACAGATAAGGGTGATTAAATAGTGAAAGAAAGGTGCTAACAGGTGAGGAGAGTGTGAGGAGCAGGAGGAAGAGGTGAATATTGTAGAGCAGGAAATAACAACGATTGGAAAAGAGGAGGTGAATCAAGAGTGGAAAGACTGTTGGTCCAGATGACATACCTGTAGTGGTGTGAAAGTGTCTAGGAGAGACAGCAGTGGAGTTTCTATCTAGATTGTTCAACAGGATTTTAGAGAGAGAGAGAGTGAGAGAGAGAAGGAGAAGTGTTCTAGTGCCGATCAACTACAGAGGTACAAAGTTGATGAGCCACACAATGGGAAAGCTAAGGGAAAGAGTAGTGGAAGCTAGGCTAAGAAAGGAAGTGGATATTTGTGAGCAGCAGTATGGCTTCATACACTGAAAGAGCACTACTGATGCAATGTTTGTTCTTAGAATGTTAATGGAGAAGTACAGTCATGGCCAGAAGGAGCTGCACTGCATCTTTGTGGATTTAGAGAAAGAGTATGACTGGGTGCCCAGAGAGGAGCTATGGTACTGTATGAGGATGTCAGGAGCGGCAGAGAAGTATGTCAGAGTAGTTCAGGATATGTATGAGAGGAGTATGACAGCAGTGAGATAGACAGAGGAGTGCAAGGTGGAGGTAGGGCTACATCAAGGATCGGCTTTAAGTCCCTTCTTGTTTGCTATAGTGATGGACAGGTTGAAAGATTGAGTCAGAGAGGAATCTCATTGGAAAATGATGTTTGCAGATGACATTGTGATCTGTAGTGAGCGTGGAGAGCAGGTAAAGGAACACCTGGAAAGGTGGAGGTCTGCTCAGGTAAAAAGAGGAATGAAAGTCAGTTGTAGTATGACAGACGTCTCTTTAGGAGTGACGAGGATGGACAGGATTAGGAACGAGCACATCAGAGGGACAGCTTGGGTTGTCTGTTTTGGGGACAAGGTCAGAAAGGATAGATTGAGATAGTTTGGACATTTTACAGAGGAGGGATAGTGATTATATTGGAGATGGAGCTCTCAGGTAAGAGGGGATATATGGATATGTTAAAAGAGGACATGATGTTAATTGGTCCGAGAGTAGAGGATGCTGAGGATAGAGTTAGGTGGAAACAGATGATTCGCTGTTGCGATCCCTAACGGGAAAAGCTGAAAGTTAAAGAAGGATAACGGTGATAGTTGACCTCAACTTTCATGAAGAGGAAAAAAACTTGTGACCTGTTCATGTTCAAGGAGCTTCAGTCACAAAGAAGGTAGACCATGCTCATGTATAGAGAGAAATAATAATAATAAAAAAACACTTGGTAGCATGCTGTTATAGGAAGTAATACACACAATATACATAATTAACAAAGTTGATTATTTTTCTATAAACGCACAAGGTGTTTTATTCCTCTTACACCACTTCAATTTTCCAAATATTAAAAAATATTTCGTTTATTCAAGATGCATTGTGAATAAGCAGTTATAGTTATTGTTGTTTAATGTTATGAAAACTCTGCAATATAAGTTATTAATATGTTATCACCCTTACAGTCATACCCAGGTGTGGTTGTTCAACAAAAAGTTGGCACAAAGTTGGCAAATGCTTTTATATGATTTTGAATTAAAATTTCCTTTCACTGGAATGAAGCGGCCCAAACCAGCAGGACTATGAAGCCATGGTTTGTGAAAGTTGGAGTGGAAGAAGTTCTTGGACACCTTTGAAATGAACTGGAATGTGGATTGCACCCCAGTCCTCCTTACCCAAGTGTCTGATCTCACTACTGCTCTTGTAGCTAAATGAACATGAATCCCAGCAGCCTCGCTCCATCACCTAATGCACCCCAGACCTGATCACCCAACACCAGTGACTGATCTGACTAATGCTCTTGTAGCTGAATAAACACGAACCCCAACAACCTTGCACCATCATTTACTGCACCCCAGACCTTCTTACCCAAGTGTCTAATCTCACTGATGCTCTTGTAAATGAATCAACACAAATCCCCACAACCTTGCACCATCATCTACTGCACCCAAGACCGCCTCACCCAACAACAGTGTCTGATCTCACTAATGCTCTTGTAGCTGAATGAACACGAATCCCAACAACCTTGCACCATCATTTACTGCACCCCAGACCTCCTTATCCAAGTGTCTGATCTCACTACTGCTCTTGTAGCTGAATGAACATGAATCCCAGCAGCCTCGCTCCATCACCTAATGCACCCCACACCTCCTCACCCAACCCCAGTGACTGATCTCACTAATGTTGTCGTAGCTGAATGAATACGAATCCCCACAACCTCACACCATCATCTACTGCACCCCAGACCTCCTCACCCAACACCAGTATCTGATCTCTCTAATGTTCTTGTAACTGAATGAACACGAATCCCCACAGCCTTGCTCCATCACCTAATGCACCCCAGACTTCCTCCCCAAACACCAGTGTCTGATCTCACTAATGTTCTTGTAGCTGAATGTACACGAATCCCCACAACCTTGCAACATCATCTACTGCACCCCAAACCTCCTCACTCAACACCAGTGTCTGATCTCACTCATGTTCTTGTAACTGAATGAACACGAATCCCCACAGCCTCGCTCCATCACCTAATGCACCCCAGACCTCCTCACTCAACACCAGTGTCTGATCTCACTAATGTTCTCGTAGCTGAACAAACACGAATCTCCACAACCTTGCACCATCATCTATTGCACCACCAGACCTCCTCACTCAACACCAGTGTCTGATCTCACTAATGTTCTTGTAGCTGAATGTACACGAATCCCCACAACCTTGCAACATCATCTACTGCACCCCAGACCTCCTCACTCAACACCAGTGTCTGATCTCACTCATGTTCTTGTAACTGAATGAACACGAATCCCCACAGCCTCGCTCCATCACCTAATGCACCCCAGACCTCCTCACTCAACACCAGTGTCTGATCTCACTAATGTTCTCGTAGCTGAACAAACACGAATCTCCACAACCTTGCACCATCATCTATTGCACCACCAGACCTCCTCACTCAACACCAGTGTCTGATCTCACTAATGTTCTTGTAGCTGAATGTACACGAATCCCCACAACCTTGCAACATCATCTACTGCACCCCAGACCTCCTCACTCAACACCAGTGTCTGATCTCACTCATGTTCTTGTAACTGAATGAACACGAACCCCCACAGCCTCGCTCCATCACCTAATGCACCCCAGACCTCCTCACTCAACACCAGTGTCTGATCTCACTAATGTTCTCGTAGCTGAACAAACACGAATCTCCACAACCTTGCACCATCATCTATTGCACCACCAGACCTCCTCACTCAACACCAGTGTCTGATCTCACTAATGTTCTTGTAGCTGAATGTACACGAATCCCCACAACCTTGCACCATCATCTAATGCACCACCAGACCTCCTCACTCAACACCAGTGTCTGATCTCACTCATGTTCTTGTAACTGAATGACCACGAATCCCCACAGCCTCGCTCCATCACCTAATGCACCCCACACCTCCTCACCCAACCCCAGTGTCTGATCTCATTAATGTTCTCGTAGCTGAATAAATACGAATCCCCACAACCTCGCACCATCATCTACTGCACCCCAGACCTCCTCACCCAACCCCAGTGTCTGATCTCATTAATGTTCTCGTAGCTGAATAAATACGAATCCCCACAACCTCGCACCATCATCTACTGCACCCCAGACCTCCTCACCCAACACCGGTGTCTGATCTCACTAATGTTCTTGTAGCTGAATGTACACGAATCTCCACAACCTTGCACCATCATCTAATGCACCACCAGACCTCCTGCATCTTATTATAACACCCAAGAGGCACTAAATCTGAAGTAGGAACATTCAAGAAAACACATATGAGACTTATTGTGAGGTGTCCACAAACTTTTGGCCGTGTAGTGTATATTTCTATGTGGGTCAAAGCGACACAAACAGCGACAGAAAGCCCCTCCCGTTTAAAACCATCCTTCCTGCTTTATTTTCTTTTTTTGCGCATGTCTCTTTAAAACCTAAGCACTACTCAGGGCACGTGACCACGACTGCAACCAATAGTTGAGTCTGAAATGTAAAATCTGGTTTAAACCGGTTTCCTATCTTAATATTTCAATATAAAAAACTAAATAAACATACACAGCCGTTATTGTATTTAGCACACTGTAAGGAGAGCACGTCGCTGTAACACGTCTGAACCCTGAACCCTTAAAAAAAACTCGATTTTTCCTGATTTTTTTCGTGCCATATTAAAAGCCAGGATGCCCAAAAGAAAGGTAAGACCTTAAAATATGACAATAATCTGCAATATTTAGATAAAAATAACGAATTATTATGTTTATAAGTCGGTTCTGAGATCCATTTACAAGACAAAGCTGTCAATGCTAACACGCTTCAGTGTGTGTGTGTGTGAGAGTGAGTGTGAGTGGAGGGAAAAAAAAAAAAAAAAAAAAAACAACCACAACAAAATACCATTATTTCGGTTTTTTATGTTGTTTTAATCGTTTTAGACACCAGAAAGGATCACAAACGTAATTTATTGCATGGTGTGAGATAACAAAATAATATCTGAAAGGTCGAATAATGTTTATTTTGGCGTTTGGAGCAACGCTTTATGGCTTTTAGCTTCTCTGTAAGAATGGAGGTAACATCAACTGTCAGTGTGTGTTCAGCTGACAGGGTTTATTAGAGAGCTAAAACGATTAGCAAACAACTAAGATAAGTAAATAAGCACGTATAAATAACATCGGTTCGGTTTATTTTTAGACCGATTTTTAAAGTTTTAGGGTTGTTTGGTTTCATGTTTGAATTTTTTTTAAGCTAAGTAATGTTAAGTGATCAATACGAGGTGCTTTTGTGCAACTTTTCCCCCCCTAAAAATAAATAAATAATAACAAAAGCATTAGTTATAAATGTATTGTGAAAGATGACACACTGAACACCTGTCAGGAGGGAAAAAACAAAACAAGCTAATCCCTGATTTGTTTATGCATATTTAAAAAATATATATAATACTAATTAAATAAATATATACATATATATTATAGATATAATTAAAATAGCTTGTTCTGTAGGTGTAGTGAGTATCATTCTGCATATTGAGGGAATATTCCCGCCAAATTACGACCGTTATAAATGTACAGATTTAAATTTTAAACGTCACGCGGAAGACTTTTTCTCTCTCTCTCTGTGTGTGTGTGTTAAGTTTTATTAGGCGCGCGCACACAGGGCTCGTTTGAAAGGAAGCGTCGCGCGCGCCTTCTCTCAGATTTGAATTTGAATTAGCGCGGGAAAGCCGAGTGCTTAGAGATGTAAAAGAAAAAAGGGGGGGAAAAAAGACAAAATGGTGGAATGGATGAGACATACACAGTTGTTTTTAGTTGCTTTGTGTGTCGGGTTCTATTAAATTTAATAATAATTTTTTTTAAATATTTGATTTAGTTTATTCTGTCGAGTTTTTGTTTATATTTGAAATTTTAGTTTAAAATGTGCATTTGGAAATTATACTAAAAAAAAAAATTTCTGCTTGATTTTGTAGGCTGATGGAGACAAGGCTGCCAAAGTCAAGGAAGAGGTGGGTGGTGTTATACTATATTTATATATATATATAATTTTAGCAGATATGTATAAATAAATTCAATGATATATTATCTAAAATGAAGAATAAAAATATTTCACGTATTCACTTGTTTATTTTATTTTCTCTTTTGTCGACATCTCTGGAAAGTTTTAAAAACAATCCTTACTGAGTAATAAATGTCTTTCTTTTTTCTTCGGCAGCCAACCAGGCGCTCTGCAAGACTCTCTGCTGTATGTCGCCGTGTTTGATTTCTTTCATTTCTAAGCACATTTTTTTAAATCGTTATTTTGACATTTTTACTCTGCTATTTTATATTTTGACTTTGTACATTTGTTGCTCCTCATTATTGTAGAAACCTGCTCCTCCCAAGCCAGCCCCCAAGCCTAAGAAAGCTGCCCCCAAGGTTAGACCTTATAATAATACAATTTATTTCTGAGGTACAACAAGCAATACACAAATACATTCGTATATGTTGTTACACGGCATATTATACATTATATTACATGGCAATTATACTTCGTTTCATAAAAATTCCATTTTGGTACAAGTTACATGTGTGATGATGATGATAGTAATAATATATCTATGAACTGATACAGCAGAAAGCAGCCAAGGGAAAGAAGGGTGCAAATCCTGCTGAGAATGGAGACGCCAAGGCAGAGCAGGTGAGTTAAACACACTTTACCTAATTAACACAGCATTATTGTGCAAATTATATACATTAAACAGATTGAGGGTGCCTTTATAATAAAATACCAAAAAATGCTAATGTCACTAGTAGTCATTTGACATGCAAATGAAGCTTTACGTACTGAGCCCAGTGTAGGTTTTGTTCACCTGAATATCTTCAGCACGAATCCAGTCGTACACCGAAGAGCTTTATGAACATTTTGTCTCTCATGATAATTCCTTTTCTTTTCTCTTCTCTTTCTTTCAGGCGCAAAAGGCTGAAGCCGCAGCAGACGCCAAATGAAAAGCCAAGCAATTGTTTAATGCTTCTGTGTACTTGGTGACTGTACAGTTTGAAATAACTATTTTTTACCAAGTTTTATATTAAGAATATCGTTTATAGTTTGTTGTTTGCCTTCATGTCCATTTTTAATGAAGCCACATATACCCTTGCTAAATAATTTGCCCCTGCTTAATTGGTTTTAATCTCCTGGACTTTTCTGGGTTTTTAATCATATTTTAGACACCAAACATTCTCATAAGGCAGCTATAGTGTGTTTTAAACTGTTCTCGTGTGCTTACAGAAATACTGTATTTTAATTCTTGCATTGTTTTATTAACGCAGTTTAGGCAAAACAATCACTAAATTTTGAACAAAAGGTCAACCATGAAAAAATTCATAATATGAAAAGCTGTTAAAAATGTTCAAACTGTTAAAAATGTTGTTTTTATTCTAAGTTATATACGCCAATATTGAAAAGATGATTTGTGACTCCTAAAATCACTTGTTCTAAATGGTTTTGAATAAAATAAAGATTTCAAAAAATGTGCATGCTTTGCATTTCTACTTGACTTGTATGATATCAATACGGTTTATTAGCATTATACATTCGATATCGTAATCGTTTCACAACCGTTTATCAGTTTATTTTACAATATAGTATACCGATTTATGAGGTCATTAGGACCATTTACTGTATAGATGGCTATGCCTGATTATTGCGTTTTGTCCATCTGTTAAAAAAAAATAGCTTGATACTGTAACGTCAGAAATCTACATAATGAGTGTGATTGTGTTGGTAGCAGATCTGACGTGAAAGATGAAACCTTGGAAGCTGATCTGTTTTAGCAGAGTGAAAATATGAGGACTTAATAGAGCTGGACAGAGTAAAGGAATAAACCACAATCTCACTGGTGCCATTATTAGTAACATACCATTATTAACAATACTATTAGGCTGCATTATGGGTAATGTAAACCAAAAATATTTAGCTAGACAATTCACATTGAAGCTTTAAATCAGATCACAATGATATGCAAGTCGTTCATGGCAGATTCTTTCCCCAATATCCTTGTATCCTTGGCTACCAATATCATACTCTCATGTCAGGGAAATCTATTTTAAACATTCTTGCTTGCATTGTGGTCGTTTCTTTCCTAATGCTGTGATTCATCAGGTCAAATGAAGCCTTCTATCTCCTACGGGCCTTTTATGCAATTTGAAATTGCACCACTAGAGGACAGGATAACATTAAAGGTCTTCAATAGAAGCAAACAAAAGCAGACCATCTATGGGTTTGAAAAAAAAAAAACTAAGAATGAAAGAAAGAAAAGAAAGTGACAAGACTGCTGGCTAAACAATATTTTTTGCATCCTTTATCTATCTATCTATCTATCTATCTATCTATCTATCTATCTATCTATCTATCCATCCATCCATCCATCCATCCATCCATCCATCTATCTATCTATCTATCTATCTATCTATCTATCTATCTATCTATCTATCTATCTATCTATCCATCCAACCATCCATCCATCCATCCATCCATCCATCCATCCATCCATCCATCCATCTATCTATCTATCTATCTATCTATCTATCTATCTATCCATCCATCCATCCATCCATCCATCCATCCATCCATCCATCCATCTATCTATCTATCTATCTATCTATCTATCTATCCATCCATCCATCCATCCATCCAGCTATCTATCTATCTATCTATCTATCTATCTATCTATCTATCCATCCATCCATCCATCCATCCATCCATCCATCCATCCATCCATCTATCTATCTATCTATCTATCTATCCATCCATCCATCCATCCATCCATCCATCCATCCATCCATCCATCCATCTATCTATCTATCTATCTATCTATCTATCTATCTATCTATCTATCTCCATCCATCCATCCATCCATCCATCCATCCATCCATCCATCCATCTATCTATCTATCTATCTATCTATCTATCTATCTATCTATCTATCTATCTATCTATCTATCTGTATACTTACATATATATCACTTATTTCAGTGTTGAATGCCTGAATCTAAAGCTACTGTATATATTAAAAATGTATAGATTTAAAACAAATCATCGATTTCAATTTTTTCCTTTACTTTAGTAGAGACTTTTATTAGAGGAATAATAATAATAATAATAATAATAATAATAATATGTTATTAAATTCCTATCGAAATACATATTTTTGTATTGTCTTTCAAATCCTAATCTCATCCTTATTTGAAGATATTTTTAATGGTTAAAACCTGTAAATCCTTTATATATGAGAGTCCTAGAAGGTACTATGCTAAAATATAACCCCAAACATACTGCATGTTTAAGCTCAACATCTTTACTTTATATACAAACGGTTTCACAAACATTTCTCTCAAATCCACACCTACCATGATCAGAAAGATACGAAAACATGTCTCCTACTTTAGTGTATTTCACTAAAGACCACTGTTTTATATTGAAGAAAAAACTGCTATCTGTAACTGCTAATGATGAGGTGAAATAAGGTACAAGTTTGAGAAGTTACTGAGCTGCTGAGGTTCTGTACTCATGTATGGATGTATGGTTGTGAGTTCAAATCCCAGAGAGCCCAGGTTGCCAGTGTTAGGTTTCTTGAACCTGTACAAACACTGACTGCTCAACTCTTTGATTGTATTGGATTCGTTCATGTAAAGAATGTCATATAGTTGGATCAAGGGGAAATATCCTGTATCATTGAATATCGTTGACTGACAACCAGGAACGCTACAGCGCCAGCCCTGGATGATAAAAATGGCCTATTCTCTGTTTGTACTCAGTATATATAGGTCTCTGTTATGCAAGAGAGGACATATTATATGTTAGGAGTCTCTGATAACTTCTATAGAATCCATGTCAAGGTAGTTAAATGAGAATAGCAACAGTCTATAAAAATGCTCTTCCTCCCAGGCTGTGCCTCCTGGTTGTGTAATTATTTATAGAATGAAAAGGCATTGTATAATGCTGGGTGGAGTGTGTGTGTGTGTGTGTGTGTGTGTGTGTGTGTGTGTGTGTGTGTGTGTGTGTGTGTGTGTGTGTGTGTGTGTGTGTTGGGGTTTTACTACCCAGCTTTTACAGGACACATTATGAATAAGTTGAAGATGCAGCTGAATTGCTGGAACATGGAATTTTCTGTTTGTTCATTTAGTAAATGCTCTTATTCCTAATAACTAACGGGTGACATGAGCTTCACTTCACATACAGAGATATTAGGGGCAAAAAATATAATCAGGAAAGAAGTGCATTTCTTCCAAATGATAAAGGATAACTGTTCGGTTCACAAATCATTATGATACGTAAAAATAATTAGCAATTTGTCTATTATTGTAGACAATTTTGCTAATTGTTTGTTTGTTTTTCTTTCTTTCTCTCTTTCTTTCTTTGTTTCTTTCTTTGTTTTTTATATATATGCAAGACATCACAGTTTGTTTTTGTTTCTTTCTTTCTTTAATTCTTTCTTTCTTTCTGTATTTCTTATATATGAAAAAGATCACAGTTTAATTTTTTGTTTGCTTCTTTCTTTCTTTGTTTCTTCAAAATTTCTTTCTTTCTTTCATTCTTTCTTTCTTTACATATGCAAAACATCACAGTTTGTTTTTATTGGTTAGTTTCTTTCTTTCGTTCTTAAAGAAAGAAAATATATATATTGTAAAATAAATATATATAAAGATATAAAGACTAGTTTAAAAAATAAATGCTTCACCATCAACATCAAGTAAACCAAAAAAAACCCCAAACATTTTTTTTTTTGCCCCCCCCCCCCCCCCCCCCCGAAAAATAAATAAATAAAAAAAATCTGTTTTTAATCTAGTTATTTAAAAGCTGCTTGTAGGATGAACAAACTGAAGAAATAAATATTTTGGTCAGAAGCAATAACAATCTTCTCATTGTTATTATACTGCTCATTAAGTATGCGCGTGCTCCGTAGCCCCGCCCACTTACGTATAGTCTATAGCGACGCTTTTCTATATAACCAGCAGGCCGAATAGCGTCTGTTTTACACGTACACACACGTCCACACGTCCACACACGTCCACACGTCCACACGTCCACAGCTCCTCGCCTGTCGGCTCACTAACAGCGTCCACACTTTCAGGTGAGATACAAAACTTAAACCACGTTTGTTTTCCGTGTGTGTCATGAATATTTAAAACACGAAGCTTTACGTTCACTCATAAAATGACGAGCTCGCGCACTGTTTGTTTATTGGTTGTTTTTTGTTTGTTTTGTTTTTTTTTTCACAAAAAATTCGAGTTACGAATTTGTAGCATTTTTTGAATATGCATTTATAACTGTGCATTTAGACTATACACACACTTATATGAGTATATATTAAGTTATAAGTGTATATGTATATATATATATTTTTGTTTGTTTGTTTTTAATTTATGAAGGGGTTTCTAGCAAACTAGCAAAATATTACTTAGAATATATATAAATTGTGTGTGTGTGTGTGTGTGTGTGTGTGTGTGTGTGTATGTGTATATATATATATATATATGTATATATGTTTTAATTGATGAGGGGGGTTTAAAAAATTTAGACTAGCAAAATACAAATAATAATAAAAAAATAACCAGAATTTCTTTAAAAAAAAAAAAAAAGGGGCAAGCATCATGTTTAGCTTTTTGGTAACATCCAAGGATTATTATAACATCAAAATAGAAGTATAATATCTGTTGAAAATAGCAAAAAGAAATGACTCTTTTATATGGATTCTTGTTTAATTGATTCATTTGGACTTAACTCTAAGGGGGGGGGGGGTGTCAGAAAGCACCCAGCGATTTTGTCCTTGTGTGTATCCAGACTATAGGATTCAGTGTGTGTGAGAATGTATACACCACCGTTTAAGTGTATTGCACTTTTATATAGTTCGCTTGTGCAGGAAAATAAAGCTCTCAACAATCAACAATTTACAGAAATTCAGTTTGGTTACAGTTTTAAGAACTTTTAAATACCTGGTGATTTGTTCTCATTCTGTTTTTCTGGAATGATTCTGAATCCTGAACCTGTTTACGCTGAGTTTTTTTCCAAATCGTTTTCAAACGAAAGCAGCCCAGAAATATGTGCGTCAATCTCAAGGAGTGTAGAGTCGATTCCTCATCTCCAGTTAAAACGCAGGATTCTGTAAAAAAATCTCGTCCTTATTTATTCCACCGAGTCACTTCAGCCTTTTTGTTGTACCAGATGCTTGTTTGATAGATTCTTTTTTTTTTTTGCCAGGATGGCTTTAATCTGATTAATCAAACTGGCTGTGAATGTGTTTCACAAGCTTGAAGGTTGTACTATTAGCATCAGGGTGCCAGATAGGTTAAAGATAGGTTTGAAGTCATTAGCATGTTAATACCGAGTCATCAACTTGTTCGCACTCTATCACCTTTTATTATGTTGGCTTGTAGAAGCCAACATTCTGTTTTGCTTATTTTTCTTAGACAAAAATGTATTAATTGCTACTCCTCCTAGGGCTTTTGAGCCACATGCACCAAAATCGGATATGTCGTAGGCCCTGGTCTGAAGTTTGTTACTTTTCTAAGTGGTCTGATTTCAGGTACTCACCGTACCGGGTCTCAAAATGGCCTTTTTTTTTTGCCATAGACACCCATTATACAATGTAGAGGTGCACGTTTTCGAACTATCTACGCCAAACTTGTCCGGCTTCTTTAGGGTGATACTATGGACAAAGGTTTAAATTGGTGCACCGACTGGCCTTTCGGGTTTATCTGCAGACCCACCCTCGAAATATGCAAAATCAAAAAACTTTCTGTGACGTATCAAAACACTCAGAACAATGAAGTTTACTGCAGATGATGTAACATGAAATCATGTGTAGGCCCACCCCCAAATAAAAAATTACCACAAAATGGGATATATATCTCAAAACACTCGGCACAATGAGGTGAATTGCGTCACGGGTATTCAGGTGATGTCACATGGTCGTATCCACTTGCCTCCAAAAGTATTGGCATCCTAGCATACCGGCCTTTGGGAATATTTTCCCCATGACCCGAGAAGTTCGGATAAGTTCGGATTTATTTTTTTCAGGTTTACAATCATTTTAAATGTGATTACTTCATGTATTTGGTTCGAATCAGTTCACTGGGACAACCTCATAACCACCTTTCTGTCTTAAGGGGTTTGAACACGATGTTTTTAATTTAAACGGTGGTTCAGATGAGCTTGCTTTTTGTTGCATATTTAAACGCTAGCTATTTTTGGAGACTTTATAGTCGAGATTGGTTGTGTACAGTCATGTTCAAACTTCCATAAGTCCTTTTTTTTTTTTTTCTTTCTTTTTTTTTTCCCTCTCCTCTTTGTACTGTTTGTTGTTGTGTGTTTGGGATTGTATGGAATCTACTGGCTGTCAAACAAATTGCCCCTCGGGGATAATAAAGTTGACCGAACCTAAACTAACCTAATCCTTACACTAATGCTGGTCACAATCTGGAGCTTCCACAGTTTATGGCTAGAGAGAGAATCCTGTTTCGCAGACGCTCATGGCAGCCATGTTAGAGTTTATATCGTTAAATGGGGTGAACCATGGCAACTGCGGTGCGCACGCTTACAACACGTGAGCTGGGGATGGGAGGGGGCTCGAGGGAGGTACAAACTGGTAGAAGGAAGGAGTGGGAGGTTCTTGTCATTCAGTGTATTCCGTCTACTTCACTGTCAGAGGAGCAAGTTTAAAATACCTGACACACAGCACTTCTTGGCATAGCCAGAGCCAAAAAATGCACCATTTATTCAGATAAAGATGATAAACAGCGAGTCTGTGCATCTTATCAGCCAAGAGTGTTTGCCAAAGTGGTTGGTGTTCAAGTGGTTTTTGAAACCAGTGATTGGATGATAGTCACTTTGTCTAAAAAATAGAATTTACAAGATTTTTTTACTTTTGTCTAAAAAAAAATAGAATTTACAAGAAGTAATTTCTGCATTATTTGTTAAATTATTATTTTTGTTTAGACTCTCCAGTTCATTGAAAGCATTCAGCCTTTCTCCCCTTATCTGAGGTACTTAAAGACTTTCAACCATTTTGTTTGCTCAGTTTCTATCTCATGTTGTTTGACTTCACCAAAATAACCTTAAATGAAACGGACTAAATTTCACGAACGCTTTATAATTTTGCAGGCTGTAATCTCCTTTCTCTTAATGATCTTTCTCTAAATAACACGATGGAATTTCGGTGTCTAGGCAATTTTCATTTTAATAGCAACCCCCTGCTACATCATGTGAAAGTTTTTTTACTGTAAAAATCACAAAATGGAGAGGAGGAGGGTTATGTAATGGTAAGTCTTCTAAAAATAGCCATCTGGTTCGGCATATACAATGAAGGATTCCAGCATGCGTCTGTTAGCATGGGCTAGCTGTTAGCTCCTCTGGAAAGATTGGTGATTGAACTGGAAGTCTGTTCTATAATACAAGTCTGTTTCATAATGTACTGCTTGTCTGTTTGAGCACACGAGCAAACCGTGTGCGACAAAGCTCGGAGGGTTTTCTGTTCCTTGTGTACTGTTGTGGGTGCTGCCACAGAGAGCCTGATGCATTTTGACAGCTGGCAGCGTATTCAACTATGTGTGTCAGAGAGTGAGGTAACAAGAGTCCTGCATTATGATTGGCTGAGATGGGGTTTTTATAAAGGGTTGGAGCTCTTGACTTTCCACAGTTCCTCATGCTTTAGTTTCGAGTCTGTGTATTACTTGTTCTAACCACAAAGGTTTTTGATGGTTTTCGGGTGACATCTGGAAGTGTTTTGGGTGTTTTTTTTTTTCTCTCTAACCCTGGAGGAACATTCCTAAGCGTATATTCTTTTATTGCATTACTTTACCTCCTGTTCTTGCGAGAGTGGGGGAGGCAATCAGGTTGGTCAAGTCCTGGACACGTAGATGTGTACTTTTTTTCCTGCCTCTTCCATACCCGCCTCTAAAACCTCTAAACCTGCAAACTTCCTAGGAAATGTTTCGCTAGATTTCCTGTTCAATTTAGTCAAGATGACGTAGCCACGAACAAAAATGTTATGTAACACGCACCCCTTATATCTATGCTGTTGGTCGGGGGTATGTTAGTTGGAAACCAAGACCACATGGAAGTCGGCGACATGCCGACACAGAGCTGCCTCTCTGCGGGTGTCCGAGTTCAGGCTCAGCTTGATTTTAGTTTGGTTTGACACTTTCCCCCAAGGCAAAGAGACGCCCATTTTCTCAACCTGTGACTAAAGCGAGTCTTGTAAGCATGGTGTATAAAATGCTGCTGTTTTTTTGTATTAATGGTTAAAACGATCGGAGTCTTTTAAATGCTCCACTTGTTCTTTGGCAGTTTGATTCCAAGCTTTATTGGCCATCCTTTTCTCCTTCTTTTTGTCTACAGGTCCAGCCTAGTGCCATTCTATCCAAGACCAGCAGACATGATTATCAGACTGGGGCGCCTGACTCCTGGATACTTCCGTCTCCTGCAGGTACGGGTGTTGATTGTCTTTGACAGTTTTGAAATTTTCACTAAAATTGTTTCTCTATGACCGTGGAACGGTTTCCATAAACGACCGACCAATTCAGATTCTTTCAAATACATTAACTCTGACAATATGCTGACCTGCAAACAGGGTTCAGTATTTCAAAGTTAATGTATTTCCAAGTAACGACGTTGTGCAGGTAGAAGACAACAGTCTTTTGTGCAATTGCACTAGTCAGAATCTTATGTAGTGGTGATGTCTGTCCTAATGGTCGTCATGTTCATTAGTATATACTGAGCCACAGATAGTGAGATTCCTGCATGAAGGCATGTTTGGTTCGAGTTTGCTTTAAAAGGTGAAGGGTTAATCTTACACTGGCTTACCATCGGGTTCAGGACAATGGGACTGGTATGTCAAACGAGAGCTGTGTCAACTTAGGAAATACCAGCTAGAGTGCATCCATTCGTGGTTTGAAATGTATAATGGTGTGAAAACCACACAGCTTCGAGTATTGTCTTTTATTTTTGTCTAAGATTTATGGTCGTGAAGAGTTCGTTGTAGAGTTAATTGTAATCGGCTTAGCTTCCTTTCTTGTTTTGGTCCCGTTTTAATCCGTTTGATTAAATTGTTCAAGTCTCATTAGTTAAACAGTCAGTGATCCAGTACGGTATCTATGAACAATACTGTATCCATGGAGATGGATGGGTTTTATTTCTGAAATATTTTATTGACTATAAAATGACTTGCTTGATTTAACTGTTTTTTTTTTTTCCCCATTTGAATAAATCAACCATGTGCTGTACCATGCAAATATTATGGTGGCAGTCAGAAATAATTTCAACATAAATAATGGTTAACTTTATACCTTGTCAAGATTTTTATTTATTTAAGTTTTATTTAATTATTATTTAAAACCCCAATTTGTAATCTCGAACCTTCTTTTGCAGAGGCAGATAGCCGGTGACGTTCAGTCCCAGCCGCAAGACCGCTCCCTTAATCAGATTGCCATGATGCTGGCCATTATGGGTCTTAGCCTGTCCTACTACAGCGCCAAACAGATGACGGAGACGGTGCAAAGCAGCTCTGTGCCCTGAACATGACCATGACCGAAGATCCATTTCATCCTGGAGAAGGCCTAGAAGCCGAATCAGAGATGGAGATTTGAAGACCTTATCCAGCAATCTTTTTACACTACAACATGTTGATCCTGGTTATTCTGGGTTTAGTCAGCATGAGACGAGTTCAGGGTTTTTAGGGAACAGCGTCAAAAAAAAAAAAAGCATTCAGACGTGGCCTGGGTCTTGATGGTTGTGCTGGTACATTACTCAGGGTTCCTTAATACCAAAGAACAAAGCTTTGGCTTACTTCTCAATGATATATATTTAAACAGAGGAAGTGCGTTTTACAGGAAAACCCTTCGCCCTATGTATCAAACAACTATTGGTAGCAGATCACTGAAAACTTGGGATATTTTAAATTCTGCATAAATGGAGACAAGGTATCACAGGGAACCCACACTGTTAGAGCAGAACCAAACTACACTACTATATGTAATAAAAGGTCTGTTCTTGTTCGATTTCTTTTACCGTACTAATAAGTAGCCATGTTTGTCGAGTTTAATGAGCACAGACTTTAAAGGGACGTTAACAAGTGCACGTGTGTGAAGATTTTAAAGAATCCGATATGTGATAAATTACTTGTATGAATGTATGTTTTGTTTTTTTAAAACTTGACTAAATAAAGCTGTGAACATTTTGAACAAGTCAATGATGGTGACATGTGGGCTGGAAAGGAAGGAATTGACTTGTAGAGCGAAAAAAAAAAAGGTTCTAAATATCGTTCTTGGTCTCTGTATGGTGAGAGATTTACTGTATATTTGCAAAGCACACGAAGTGACATTCTTGGGACGTTTAATAGCCTAGAATGTTACATAAACATATTAGATGTGTTGCTTCACTTGAAAATCCTTAGACTGGCCCATTTGACAGGAAGCGGACGAAGGTTTTTTTGCTGCTCAGATTCTATTTGATGAAATTTAGTTTGCTCTAGGTAAAATGAGTCAGCTGAAAGACTTCTGTTTCTCGTAAGATTTGGCTCAGCAAAATCATATCCTGTATGCCTTCAGAAGCATGCCATCTGATACACAGGAAGTGGTTATATGTGAACTTCCTCTATATGCTGGTTTGGTTGTCCTGTAGCACCTAAATGGCGTGCAGGAGTCAATGATCTGTGGGGAAATCGGCTTGTTACCACAGAATTAAAAAAACAGCAGTGTCGTGGCCTGTGCTGTTTGTGTCAGTGCCTTTATCACACTATAAAGTGCCATGGTGTTGGACAATTGGTAAATACAGATTATATTGCCTGTTTTCCTTAAATCACCATTTTTAACAGACATGATGGTGATTCTGTAGTTGTTTCTTCTCCATTTAAGTTCATCAGAAATCCTGCACCAGAGGTTTAGTCCAAACTTTGCAGCGGTCTATAATCTTGTCCGGAAATGGCTGTTGGTTTCTTTCCAACCAAGTTGAAGTCAAATCTGGATCTATTCAAAGCTGAGATGAAACCGGTGGAATCAGGTGTGGCTCTTTGACTCGAATGTAAAACAGTAAACTTTACTACAGTGATGTTCATAAATACCAACCAAAGGCACATACAGATTTTTTGCTCCAAACATTCACCTGAAAGTCTAGGAGTGTCCATTCTTATTGGTGTGATTGTTGCTTGGTTGGGATGAAACCCCGCACCCTACCGGCCCGTTCCGTATAAGATCGTACACTCTTGTGATAGTCAATTAAAGGATGAGTTCAACTCACTTGACAGGAGGAATCGGGTGTCGTTTGTCATGATTAATCGGAACAAAAACCTGCAGTGACTTTGTAACACTGGTCCTTTTTAGAACCAAGCCTTTGAATCGAGCACTTAATTAAGAACCGAGTGAAGACTTACTGGTATGAGCTCAGGGTTACATCGGATCAGTTCTCGGAGATTAATTTACTGAAAAATATTTGCAGCACATGAAGCCTTGAGAGTGCTGTAAGGACTGTAACCCCAGTATAGTTTGTCTGAGAACAGAAAGTTTATGTAAGTTTATTTTGAAAGCTGTATGGTCATTGAGCTTCTTTAGCGTGAAAGTAAATGACGTAGATTTGCACCAAGTTATCAGAGTGGGAGGATTGTTGCACATCTGCTAGGATAAATTGTTTTTTTCCATTAAAGCAACATCATAGACAAGATAAATCCCTTAAAATCTTTTTCATTTCCTCCCAGCCTAAGTTGGTTATATGCCTGGATCATACTAGGACATTTTGTTTATTTGTGCATGAAGATGTTATTCATGACACTCCCTTTATACATGGCACATGCTGCTGGGTATTTTTGCTCTGCCCCTGTCTGTGCTGATTCACTTGTGGAAGATGTGATGCAGACTGACAGGGCAGAAGACTATCTGGTTAAATGTGAACCCTTCCCACCTGTATGCATCACTGGGCAATTCGACCCAAAAAAAAAAAATTCAAGCTGGAAAGGCCTCGTGACACGGGAGCTGGGCTTTCATTGGCTGGTGTGATGATGTGCCACGAAGTCATTATAATTCTGATCCACAGAGACAAAGCAAAGAGCTCACACTAGAGATACTGTATAGAAGAGATACAGACAGTACGGCGTCTGTTTTTAAGATAACAAATGTATGAATTCAAATGGATTTTGGCTTACTCTGTGTTCAGCAGTTTACGATCTCAGTCTAGGTAACTGAATATGTTTGCACTTAAAGTATCTATGATGGTAAAAAAAAAAAGATCATATTGCGTATCAAAATATATAAGATTTAACCCTTTAACGTTCAACAGTAGTGATGTGACATACGGCTAAGAATGGTGACCCATACTCAGAATTTGTTCTCTGCATTTAACGTATCCAATGTGCACACACACACACACAGCAGTGAACACACACATACACCGTGAACACACACCCAGAGCAGTGGGCAGACATTTATGCTGTGGCGCCCGGGGAGCAGTTGGGGGTGTTCGGTGCCTTGCTCAAGCCCACAACCTTTGGGTTAGGAGTCAGACTCTCTAACCATTAGGCCACGACTTCAGCAAATAGTAATATTTGTCCTGTTATATGTATCCTCATTACCATGATTCAAAGCACTGTTTCAAGTTAAGAAATGTATTCAATAGCTATATGTCTTCTTACAGTTTACATGAAATGTATACATTTAAAAAGAATAAATGTATGAGGTGTAATTTTTTATTATCTGTTGTTGCAGATACAACTTTGAAATAAAATGTTATGAACGGAGCTGTGAGTTTTGTCATTTTCTCAATGTTCAGTCAAAATTTTATCAATACACTCATTCTAATGTTTTCACCACTGGAATATGACTTCTGGAGAAAACAACCGAACGTTTTTTTTCAGTGCTGTTTAAGGCCAAGTGAACATAAAGATCCATCAGGTCTCTTTAGTGTATAATCTAGAAATGATGGATATGTTCAGGGTTAACTCTATTAACAAACACCTAGACAGACCATTAGTATTTGGTATGCGGTAGCATCCAATAATTGCATTTTAAGTATGCTTAAAATAATGATCTACCATTATTGCTAGTATTTACAGGATTTACATATGTACCAGACTGGACTAGACTTCAGGCCAATCAAACTGACAAAGATTTTTCTCCAGTCTAAAATGGTGCAAGATGGAACTTAAAGAATGTGGTTTACAAGAGCTTATTATATCTATGGTCCAAAATAAGACATTCCGTAAAGAAAACCATGGCTTTGCACTATGATTTTAGCTTTGTGGTACTTGCATTTTTTTTATTTTCTTTTAAATCGACCGCAATGCCTTACACTCACAGCTCCCCTGCAAAGAAATGATGATCTTCTACATTAAAGTTTATATGTATGAATATGGCTTAGGTTCAGTTTCCTGTCTACAACCCCCTGTCCAATCCTTTTCCTCTGCTTATTCTCTGTAGTCCATTGTTGGAACATTCATTTTCTACCGCTTATCCGAGCTTCATCGGGCATCAAGGCAGGATACACCCTGGACGGAGTGCCAACCCATCGCAGGGCACACACACACTCTCATTCACTCACACACACACTCACACACTACGGAAAATTTTTCAGAGATGCCAATCAACCTACCATGCATGTCTTTGGACTGGGGGAGGAAACCGGAGTACCCGGAGGAAACCCCCGAGGCACGGGGAGAACATGCAAACTCCGCACACACAAGGTGGAGGCGGGAATCGAACCCTGACCCTGGAGGTGTGAGGCGAAGGTGCTAACCCCTTTGTTGGAACATTCAAAATCTTATTTTCATCTCTGAAGATGTTTGTAGATTTCACCGAGCTACTGTTTGTGATTGCACAAAGCTTGACTATGAAAGCCCCTGTTCTTCTCGGTGCCAAGAAAGCTAAATATTTTCCCCTGAGTTGTAGTTGATAACAGCCTGGAGCACAGTATTAAGGGAGGAGTTAAAAACTGGTTCTGCTCAGGTTTTCACATGTCTTCAGTTCACCTTTGCATTATCTTTCTTTCAAAACCAATTACTGTCACAGTGTTTAATTAAATGGAAATGAACCCTTTTATAGACTTTCCTCACAATAGTCTTAAAGGCGAAGATGTAACATTAATTGGAGCTCTTGACCTGTATGGTAAAGATATTATGTGTTTCACTGCTGCAATGTGATCAACAGATATGTTTGCAATGTGGTTAAGATTAGACACAAAAAGGAATGCTTTGGCAATGTCAAATCTATTTTGGCCGTTTTAAGTCATTTTGGTGCCAACAAATGATCCAAATGCAACTTTCAATTTCTCATCAGATTAGATTTGTGGTTAAATTTGAGCAGATTTGGATTATGTGATCGCTGAATTGGCCAGGTGAAGTGAAAAGTGTTGGCTAGCACTGGTTCTACGTAGACCCACAAACCGGGACAATTTTGCCTTGGGATGAGTGAAAGCTGATCATAAAAACAGCTGATACAATGATTATTTGCAACATTGACATATTGAGTATTTATTTTAAATGAAATATCTGTCAACTCATCTCTGGAAAATTGTCCATAGTGTGTGATTGCGTGAGTGAATGAGAGTGGGTGTGTGTGTCCTGCGATGGGTTGGCACTCCGTCCAGGGTGTATCCTGCCTTGATGCCCGATGACGCTTGAGATAGGCACAGGCTCCCCGTGACCCGAGGTAGTTTGGATAAGCGGTAGACAATTAATGAATGAATAAATGAATGAATGAATCTGTCAACTCAACATTGATTTTCAGCAGAAAATCCACCATTTCAGGATTGGTTGTGATTTGGTTTTCTATACCTATCTTCTAGACTATCCCAGAGTTGGAGTAGATTTAGGAGTTTAAAATTGGACAGCTTTGGACTGCTTTTGTGACTACGTCACACTTGGGTTTACACTTGCAGAGGAGTACACAAGCACAGAATTAGCCAGTTGAGGGTTAAGTGACTTTCCGTCAGTTGTGGAATTTGATCTGTATTCCAGGTCAGTAGCGGATAACAAAACCACCGCCCAAATCTTGACCATATTTTGAACCAGTCTATGCACAAATTCTTGTCTTTTCTTTTTACAGTTTCTTGTTTAGAATACGCAAAACTAATGAGATTTCTCTACACTTCATTTAAGAATTAAGATAAAAAATAAGTTGTTGAAAACAACAGCTGATACAACAACAGATCCTTCAATCACGGGTCCTATATAATAAATCTGCTAGCCGTCCCTGCCTTAGTGATTGATATTTGACCAGTGAATTATTTTAAACCTCACATGTAGACTAAACAGCTGCTGTGCCTTGGGTTCAAAACATATCCTGGTAGTTATTTGGGCAAACAGCCAGAGAGTAAGAGAAGGGACAGATGCCAAAACTGACACCCAGCTATAGAGAGTTGTAAAGAGTGCAGGCCAAAGGATTTACAACACCTCAGTAGGATGTAATGGGATCACTACAGGAGCTGACAGTTCTCTTGTTCTCTTTTTTCCATGTGCTTCCTAAGTAAAGTGACATAGTGACATTACACGTAATTATACGAGGTCATGCACGTAAACATCGTCATGTGTGTCCTTCTACAGAAAAAAAGGTCAAAAGTACCATGTGCAATTCTTGCATTAATAAAAACAATAATAATTGTTGGCCAAATCCTTTAATATAAAAGGAATAAATGTCAGAATGTACTTTTAAAAGAAAATGATCCCACTACAGTCAACTCCGAGTTGCAGAATAGCGTTAAGAACTCTTTACATTTTTATTTATACTTATATGAGTTTAGTTTGCACATGAAGCTGTCTAATCCTGGGCAGATGTGGAAAAGTTTTGGATTGATGGTGAGAGTTAAATAACCTTATTGTTAGGATTATATAGTTTTAATACAATCCAGTATCCAGTAACAAACTAATCTAATGAAATCAGGCAAAAATTTTGACTACTTGGTACATATAAATGAACATTATACTGCATATATATATATATATATATATATATACGTATATATATATATATATATATATATATATATATATATATATATAAAATAAATAAATCCATTATATAGATTTATGAATTGTAGGTCTTGTACTACATGTTATATTTGAGTACAAGGACACCTTCAGTATACAGTTACAGTACGCTTTATATCATATAAGTCCGCCACACAATATTCGGTTTGCTGACACAGTTTACTCTATACTTAGGACCCTGCTTTGGTATGACAAATATTCTACAAAGATAGTAAATTAGTGTGTCAAAGAGTGAAAGTGTGTTTTTTTGGATGTGTGTAAAGGAGATTTAACTAAATCTGTCTGAAGCATGCAGCAAATATTATCGGTACAAAAATATATAAGAAGCCTTTTTTATTATCGTCACATCTACATTACAGCACAGTGAAATTCTTTCTTCACATTTCCCAACTTTGGAGGTTGGGGTCAGAGTACTGGGTCAGCCTTAATACAGCACCACTGAAGCGGAGAGGGTTAAGGGCCTTGATTAGGGGCCCGACACTGGCATCTTGCCCGTGCTCAACAACCCAGAGCCTTAACCACTTGAGCAAACCCTTCAAACTGTACTTTTCTACTACACAGTATTCATTACAAAACTGCGTACTGCTCGGTGCTGCACTGCGTCTTGTAAATTATTGTTCTGTAATGTCTTCAGATTCACTTTAAGTAGCAGTGAGCAGGTCTATATCGTGAGCTAAGTTCGGTGTTGTCTTCTCTAGTTCTGTGTTTTATAGCAACATGTTCCAGGAGGAAAGTTGTTTCATTTTCCTGTGTACTGTTCCAGCTGTATTTGGGTGAAATGCCAATAAAAACTTCGCTTGAGTCTTTTCTGGGCCAGAACTACTAAAATCCGATTAATTGAGAAAATGAATTCACTTCCTGTGCAGGAAAGTAAACACTTCCAGAGTCTCATTTAAACATGTCCATCCAGGGTCTTAGCTAAAAATATGATCCCAAACAGAGTGTTTATTTATTTCTCTTTCCATTTTTGTCTATTGATTAATCAGGTTGATCCTCACTAGGTTCTTCAGGTTAAGATACACAATGGGTAGGGAAACCAGTCTTTTTAGGTCACTTACTATACAGGTAAGGTAAGGTCACTTATGTAAGGAGGTAAAGAAATGTGACACTTTGTGAGTTGTAGCTGAGCTTACATGCTGCATAGCACAAGGCCATGATGGCACACAGGGATTGTGCCCTTGCACTCTGAGACTTTCGGTATATCCATACTGTACCTACTGCTAAGGTCCAACATCAGGAAGTTTGTTGAAATGTATTCAAATACCTGCCTAATTCTTAATTTACTCTGTGAAGAATATTAGTTAGTGGAAATCTACAAATAGATAGATAAATACTTTGGCTAGTTTTCAGAATCTCTAAGAATCTCTTCATGGATTAATATAGAGCTCTTGTCTATTACTAAGCTTTAACGTTGTCAGGTGCGAACTTGAACATGACCTCAGATCACACGTCATGGATCCATTTTTACGCACTAACAAGTGCCTAGGTTTATTGGAATTTGTGTGTAGTCTTGTGTTGTCGATGCTGATGTATTCGAGACCGTGTGAGCCAGGTGTAATGAGAGTCATGCAGTGAGGTCAACAAACCTGGCAGTATTCCTATCAGAAGTTAGCACCAGAAAATCTGTTCAGAATTCTGATTTATTTAACTGCAGTAAACATTTGAATGACGTGGATTTACCGATGCTATTATTGGTCAGTTAAGCGCATATCGAATATGTGTTATCTTTCCAGCAGATACCAAAGAGTTGCACATGTTCACAGATTTAATGAAGTGATATTTTATATCTGCATCATGTTGCATTGTCAGGCCTGTGGCAGAGCCTCAGCTGCTCTCGATGTTTAATATTTACCAAGGCAGATGTGGACTTGAATTGTGCTGGAAATTTATATTCACATGAACACACATTTATAGTAAACAGTAATGGCACACTTTTGTATTTTCTGTATAGCTATTGTATGTGAGTCTAATGAAGAAAAATGAAGAGAAAATATTAACTACTGCATCCCTGGTCATTTACCAGCTTATTTACCGATTGCTTTTTAGCCGTTCATTTCTGCATTATTATTGACTGCTTATTTCATCCCTGAATCGAGTATGATTTGTAAATGAAGTCATTTTGCATCTTGTGGCTTACTATCACAACTATCATGTTAGTGTATTAAGCTAGATGTGTATTTTTGCTATGAGATCTTATTAAGAACTTCAAGTTTTTATGTTAGTTTGTTTATTATTGTAATGAGTCTGTCTGTGTTTTGTCCTGTTTCTGTCTGCTGGTTTGCCCTGCTGTTAATTGATTGCCCCGCCTCAATTCTTGATTGCCCCGCCAAAACTCATTCTTTCCCTCTGGTGTGTTGTCTTAGTTACTGATTGTCTCTGCTTTGTGATTGGTTCCTGTCTGTTGCAGTAAATCTACACTGTTTGTTTACTTCCATGGTGCTAGTCGTTGTTTAATGGTTTCTGTTAGCTCTGTCTTCTGCCTAGTTTTGTCTGCCTGTCTGTTTACCCGTTTCTTGTTTTGATTAATAAATGTTTAAAACTGCAATTGGATCCTCACTCGCCCTTGCTGCGCCGTGACAATTATACTGCTAGCCCATAATTTTGATTGTTTTCTATTATGCTAGTTCATATTTTAGCTGTTTACTGTGTTGTTATTTGACAGTTTAGTCTGTTTACTGTTATGTGAGTTCCTAATTTAGCCTGTTAGCCTGTAATCTTAGTCCATGATTTAGCCATGTTTACTGTAATGCTAGTTAATGGTTTAGTCTTTTTACTGTAATGTTTGTCTATGCTTTAACCAGTTTTTTTGTAATGCTAATTTATGGTTTAGTTGTTTACTGTAATGCTAGCTCATATTTTACCCTGCTTACTGCAATGCTAGCTCATGAATTTGCTATAATCCATGCACGTTCCCATGTATCATTAGTTAATTATTTTCAATAGTAGTATTTTTTTACGTTATTTTTAATATTTTTGTAGATTAGTTTGTGTATTGCTAGTTCATTGTTTAGCCTGTTTACTACCCCGTACACAGTTCATGCATGTTTCTATATCCACATTTATTTTGTAGCGCATGCCATTTAATGCTAATGCTATTAAAGCCTATTTATATAATACTATACTATACCATTTAATTTTATTCAACTTCTTTTTTGGCAGAATCAAAAACAAAAGAATGTTGAATAGCATGAACACGTGTATCAACTTCTCATATGCAAATGTCAAAGCTTTGAACCTGATCCAGAATGGAGCTTTGTCGTTATGAGTGGTTTGGGTGTGATCTTTGTGTTGTACAAGCAGGCAGATCATATATAATGGCTGTATTTGCTGAAAGGATTAAAATAAAATATATACTGTGTAAAGAATTATTATAGCCATTATAATCAGAATGAAGTTTTGAGAAACTGTGAGTTTGGGTATAAAGCTGTTCAAAAACTGTATAAAACTTTATTAATCTAAAAGTCATTGTAAATTGTGATTTATTATTTATGTTATTTGGTTTTTTTTTTGTGTGTGTGTGTGTTTTATTTCATGCTCTGGACCTCATTTTTTTTCTACAATTGTTTATGAAATCACATGAATAATTATGTTTTTAACAAAAAATGTTTGCAAAAAAATTGATTTGAACTGCACAGGAAGATTAAATGCAATGAGAATTTTGGAGAAGATTGTTTATATACTGTAACATAATTGTACACAGACCTGGATACAAATGTGTATGCATTTTATGAGGTATTAACAATCCCATTTTTTAAATTGGATAGATAAACGCGATTGGACAACTAGCAAGACTTTACCTAGATATAAAGATTTAAGGTTTCTTTAACACTTTAAATCGAGTGTTTAATGTGTAATGCATATTTCCAGGGTTTAACTGCATAACTAGTAAAGCACCGGAACATGGTCAGCTTCAGTAAATCAAGCAAAAACCTTGATGACCTGAATTTGGAAAACATAATCCGGTCTGGATTTGAATTACGTTGTAGAAGATATTTAAGGAAAGAACATTCTGTGCTGCAATGCATGTATACACATACACACACATACATCTCTCTCTGTGTGTGTGTGTGTACAGTATGTGTGACATTCGGACACGCCTGAGGTTATCTAACGTAAGACCGATGGAAGTCAGATGAACAGAAAGGGAAACAGAGACGACCAAACAAATAGGAATAACTCATAAATAATCACAATTTCTGAAGAGCGTTTAATACAGGACTATTGGAGTAAATTGGGATTTTAATGTTAGACTCTAATAGTGGTCTCCAATAATGTAACTTGATTCTCTGCGTTCATTTATCAAGTCATTACTAATATGTTGCAAATGATTTTCTATCAAATGAGCAATAATGAGTTGATTGACATTGGTTTGTATGAGCATTTAGTGTCTTGAAGTTGTGTGCTGCAGAACTGCATAACCTCCTCCATGTTAAGGACACACACTCACACACACACACACACCAGCACAAACCACATGTATGTACAGATGCATGTGCACATGGCCCACACGTGAGCTTTCAGTAGTGGGAGGTGGGATTGGAGGAAGAGGCGGAGCAACGCAGAAGATGTTCTGTACATTTTGTTCCATGTTTCATGAATGATTATTATGCAGGGAGTTCATTTCTAGCGCCATCTAGCGGTAAAAAATGTATTTGTGGAGGGAAAAAAATCCTTTTTCTACCTTATGTATTTTTTTTCTCCACCACTGCATACAGGTACATTTTATATTTGTTTGTTTGTTTGTTTGTTTGTTTTTATTTTAAAGATGGAGAGAAGAAAAAGAGAAAAAAACAAAAGGGCCAAGGGAAGATACATAAAAAAACAGGATATTCTTCAAATTAAAAATAAATAATGCTGAGTAAAATAATAAGCATGTGCTCGTCTATATATATATATATATATATATATATATATATATATATATATATATATATATATATATATATATAGGCGTCATCGGGCATCAAGGCAGGATACACCCTGGACGGAGTGCCAACCCATCACAGGGCACACACACACTCTCATTCACTCACACATTCACACACACACTATGGACAATTTTCCAGAGATGCCAATCAACCTACCATGCATGTCTTTGGACTGGGGGAACCCCCAACCCTGGAGGTGGCTAACCACTAAGCCACCGTGCCCCCCGCACCCTTCTTCTGATGTATTTAATTGTATTTTATTGATTAGGGCTTAAATAACAACTGTGTGCCGCTCAACTAAGTTCTATAAAAGAAATAAATAACATAAGGTGACAAAAATACACAAGAGATTTAACATGTAGTGTTTTTTTTGTTTTAGATAGATAGATGATTGATCCTAGAGGAAATTCAAGCAAAAAAAATCTATCTATCTATCTATCTATCTATCTATCTATCTATCTATCTATCTATCTATCTATCTATCTATCTATCTATCTATCTATCTATCTATCTATCTACCTACCTACCTACCTATCTACCTACCTACCTATCTACCTACCTACCTACCTACCTACCTACCTACCTATCATTTATCTGTAAATCTATTAAATACCTCTATGCCTGAAACGTCACTGTTCATGAGCCGTCCAGTGGGTTAAGAAAAAACATACACTTTACTTCACACTTTGTTCAAGTGAATAAATCTGGGCTTCTTCATAGTCTTGATTTTGATTTTGATTTTGAAGTGAAAGCACATCATGATCCTTGAGTTTTTTTCTACTTTAGCCATTTAGATGTTGATTTGATGGCGTGTTTGTTGCCTGAACCAATTTTGGCCCAGCTCTAGCTGCTAAACAGATGGCCTCAAATATGTCGAAAGAATATTCAGTTATAAAGTTGTACCAGCAACTGCAAGTTTCCCAGGGTTTCTGGCTGTAAAACAATCTTTCTGGAAGGCTCTCCATTCATAAACAATGCTTATTGTAGAATAGTAGAATTTCACATTGTTCTGTGAGGCCTTCATAGATTGATGAGCAGCAACAATTACTTCTTTGACGTCATGGCTGATGTCCCTTTTTCTTGGCACGACCTAGACGCACACCTTAATGCTTCAGAACACCAAACATCTAAAAGTTCTGCTTTTATAGAGCTAGTCTCACTGCTTGGTTATTAACTAATCTTGTGCATTTCATTAATATCTCTTGACTGCTGAATTATTTCTTAATGATTGTGGAAGTAGGAAGGGTTTACCTGAATCTGAACACTTGGTTTCTTTTTTTGGTAAAAAAAAAAAACACTACATGTTAAATCTCTTGTGTATTTTTGTCACCTTATGTTATTTATTTCTTTTATAGAAGTTGGTTGAGCGGCACACAGTTGTTATTTAAGCCCTAATCAATAAAATACAATTAAATACATCAGAAGAAGGGTGCGGGGGGCACGGTGGCTTAGCACGTTCGCCTCACACCTCCAGGGTTGGGGGTTCGATTCCCGCCTCCGCCTTGTGTGTGTGGAGTTTGCATGTTCTCCCCGTGCCTCGGGGGTTTCCTCCGGGTACTCCGGTTTCCTCCCCCGGTCCAAAGACATGCATGGTAGGTTGATTGGCATCTCTGGAAAATTGTACATAGTGTGTGAGTGTGTGAGTGAATGAGAGTGTGTGTGTGCCCTGTGATGGGTTGGCACTCCGTCCAGGGTGTATCCTGCCTCGTTGCCCGATGACGCCTGAGATAGGCACAGGCTCCCCGTGACCTGAGAAGTTCGGATAAGCGGTAGACAATGAGTGAGAAGAAGGGTGGATTTTCTTTTTTCTATATTTAGTCAGGCAGAGCCACCTGGTGGATGGACACAAACATTAATAAAACATTCTTACATGAATATATAGACCACCAGGAAGCAGGAAAGTTTTAACTGTTTACAGCTACATTGTGAACATCCATGAAAAAGGTTCTTATTTACATTTAAGAAGATATAAGCAGTCGTTCCCTCACAAGACGGTGGACATTTCCTCTTTCCTTAAGGCTTTCTCATGGTGGAAATCTTACTGACACTTACTCAACACTCTGGCACTGGAGACTCCTTTCTTTAATGCTACATAAGAATCTAATTACAAATTCTCACCATATCAATAATTAGATGTATTTCTTTGTTAAATAACAAATTTATTTTTTAGCTTTGATTATGTGGAGGATGCACCAAACAAGTCTATGCCTGTGTTGTTAAAATGTTCTTCTTCATATAAATCTTTTAAAAGATGACACGACTTTATTGAGAACAGAACATCATATACATTATATACAGAATAGAGTTAAAAAAAAAAAGATTTAACAAAAAGTGTCACTAAAGAAAACAAGTACACAAAATATAAAAGGTCAAATAAAATATAAAAAAAATATATTTAAAAATTATATAACATAGATAATTGAGCATGATTTACAGTTTGAAGCTAGGAAAGAAAAATAAATAAGTATTTGAATTGATCTGATTGGAATCACAACCTGAGCTACTGAGATACTGTTATAGAAAATTAACACCTGCTGTCCAATCAAATTCGAGCACTCGACAACGCATGGTTATGTAATTAGTTATTCTGCATTCTATACACAAATAACTTATATTACACATCTGGTAAATTCCAAACGTGCTTACTAGATCATGAATCAGGTGTGGACTAAATTGTGGTGGGTTTGTTTTTTGTGTGTGGATTTTATGCCTTGAATGACAAACACAAATGAGACATTTTCATTAAATATAGAAATATCATGGGTTCCGATTGGTGGAAATTCTCCGTATGATTTTCTGTAATTAATACAAAATCTAGGATCATCAGTTTGTTCAGTGGCTCTCACATGTAACATTAATGGGATCATGTTTCCAGAATTGAATCGGTCCTCTGAATTATGCAGCCAGCTCTGTGAAACTTAATACTACCAGATCACGCACATTACTGGAGAGAGAGGGAGGGAGAGAGAGAGAGAGAGAGAGAGAGAGAGAGAGAGAGAGAGAGAGAGAGAGAGAGAGAGAGAGAGAGAGAGAGAGAGAGACGGATGCATGACTGCACACAGCCGCATACTCCATCCTTCCAAATTTGGTGACACTTACATCTGTACACCATGTTCACAAAGCTGCAAGGTTAAAAAAAGGTCTCTTTTAAGTAGTGTTCATTACAAACTCAGCCAAAATATATCCATATTATATGAAATACGTACTTCAACGGATCATCGTCGAGGCTCGTCGCTGTAGCACGTTCTAATCTGTTGATTCGCTGCATTGCACATTGCAGTTCAATAAGTGCTTATATTTATAGTGAACCTTATCAAGAGAATAACTAGCAGAGGTAAATGAAACCTTCAGGGTTCTGCATTATTTATGAAAGCTGGCCTCATCTTCAGTGATCTTTCATTCCAGATCAGGTGGCTCAGAAACAAACAACAGGAAGACTATGAGATGGGTGATATTTCACAAACATCGCAGTCTAATCGGGGGCAGGTTTCGACTGACCGAATACAGGACCGATAACGGTGACCCTTAATGGGTGGCTAACATGTTTAGATCGCTCAAGTTGGTGTGAAGCTTTTGCACTTAATCAGCATAATTAAGTTCGACTCCCTGTTGCTTTTCCTGGCCTTAGATGCTGGTCAAATATGATAGCTTAAAAGAGTTAAGTGTAGAATATTAGATCTCTGGCATTTAACAGACATCCTTATCCAGAGTGACTTACATTTATTTAACTTGGTCGGGGGCCTAGCAGTAGCACCCTGTGGTCCTGGGATTTGAACTCATGACCTTCTGAGCAATACGTGAACGTCTGATGCGTTTCAAGGATGTCTCTTGTATGAACTGTTCTGACAGCCATGAGTTACTGGGGTGGAACTTATCATGATGACCCGTCCTGATTTTTTCGAAGCCAATCATCACAGAGTAACCAACCCCCTTTCCCACCTTTACTCAAGCTTTCTAAACAGACGATTTCACCGATTTTAACACAAGTTACGTTGTGAAAGTCTTAACCTCTACCTTGTTTATCGTAATTGTGGACTTTTTCCTTGTGCTGAAATGATTTCTTGCAATAGTTGCATCACATCTGTTTCTTTATACAACACTTATCAACTGTTCAAGATGTTTTAGGTCATTAAGTGAAATCTATAGGTCATGAGGCCGCTTGGTTGCTTCTCTGACTAATGCTTTCCTTGCAGACTTTCTCTTGGCCTGACTCCTTTAGCAAGAATAACATACTAGTCAGATCCTTTGTATGTTTTAATAACTCTGAGGTGTATTTATATTTATAACACATCACGCTTAATTGTCTATAACTATATTGTATTATTACTTATGTAAAATGTTTACTAATTTTATGTTTAGATCTTTTATTTTTTTTGCAATCTATGTAGATTCCCGAAAGAAAGAAGATCGTTTGTCAATGTAAGGCATATAATCACAATTAAGTTAATTTCCTTTACATGTAAGCGCTACAAAAATGGAAAAGACCAGAGGGAGCGATACTTATGCCTAAAAGTTCCATTTGTTTTATTATTTAAATATTTATTTTATTGTCATTTTTTCTGTTGTTATTTATTGCATTATTATTATTATTATTATTATTATTATTATTATTATTATTATTATTATTATTATTATTATTACTTCTGTTTTATTATACGTAATTCTACAATTCCTATTGTAACTAGTTTCACAAGACAAATCGTTGCAACTCACGGACGATTAAAGCTTTTTTCTAATAACACGATCCACATGAAAAGTCAGATCCATATCTGCAAACATTCGTAACAGATGTATGTTTGTATAATCCTCCTGAAACCTATCAGGCGAGAGGGTTTGAGTTGCACAATCCACATCCAGCCAACAATGGCAGCTCCTCTCTCAAAAGGAACAGCTTAAATATTCATAAGGTAACCCACACCTGTTTCCAGGTAACCGATGCTGGACTCCTGAACCGTAGCGGTGTGTATGTGAGGGAGCGATCAGCGTGGTAACTGTTTCTCTCATTCTCTGCTTCGATCAGTAACCAGGGCTTCTGCAAGCAAAAAAATACAAGATCATGAAGAATCTCTGACCTGGATATTGGACTCAAACCACCACCACCACCACCACAACACAACCTCTACTACAATCTATGTCCATGTGTATTGTTTGAAGGTTTTTGGCAGATGGACCACAGACAGTGTTGAAAATTGAACATAAAGTCTGGAATTCAGTCGATGGTGGTTTGACCGGACATTCGAGGGACTTCTCGCTCTCGGTTTTCACTTCGCCAGGGTTTTTTTTTTTGGAAAAAGTGACCATGAATCCGCTTTGGAAAGTGTATAAAAGCAAGGTGATGAAGACCCTCAACCCTGACACAGAGGAAGAGCCTGCTGAAGAGGTAATGTTAGAAATGACAGCTACTGTATGAGTCTACTCAACTTTTTAAATATCTGTAAGCTACTTTTAGTATGATGTAACTAACAATAAGCAAAAAATCACTAGGAACAGCATCAGAGCGAGTGCTGACACCAAGCTACAGTAAACAGCTGCTTACTGGGGAAAAAAGTAACTCATTAGAGTCAAAACAACGCTATGTTGAAAATAGCTCAGCCACTGCCATGTTGCTATCAGCATAGCTAAGCTAGAAACATATCAACTCATTGGTTACAGATATACATATACATATAAATGTACAAAATGCTGGCTGTCGTTAATGTTTATTCAACATTAATACATAGAGTTACTGTCCAAAGAGGAGCGCATAAACATGCCGGATAAACATCTGCACCTCAGAATACAGGGCATTATTATGCACAGCCATTCTCTTAAGCTTGGTCAGATGGGGACAATTGAAGTGGAACATGTCCTCAGGGAAACGGACGGCAATGAATTTACATAACCAAATCTCTAAATCGTAGTGAAGTTAAAGGAGAGCATCTTACTCCTTAATCTTTTTATTTATTAACCGACACCAATATCAGCGCTACAAGTCGCTTCAATATCCAAATCTCAGTCACTGTTACTTTGGAAAGAATTTGAGAGAAGTAATGCAACAGTTGGGTCAGATGGCTGCAGGTGAAATGGAGCAGAAGGAGGGATGTGACCCAGTTCTTTAAGGCCTGCAGTAATTTGATATTTAACAGGAGCCCGGCTTCAAATGCCAGTTTACTGATTTAGCAGGAATGAGGCTTGAGCTGGTGTGCCAATGCCAGACCTCTCAACCTGAAAGAGGTAGAAAATAGAGTATATTTACCACGGCTATCAAATTCCTTCAAGAATCCGTTCCAATATTAATGAGCCTGTCAGTATATATATATCATAATTTCTCCATATCTACATATTCTACATATCTCCAGAATTGTAATGTTTTATATTCATATACACTTATTTACACACAGTCACTTATATTCAGCTCTATTTACCATGTAGAAATCTGAAATAGCAGGCTGTAATAATCCAAATAAAGGTAAACTGTCACATTTTCAGGTTTTTTTAAACCATTTATGATTTTGTTCAAGGTGTTTTAGCAGCAGCCGTGCTAGCAAACTGAAAACAATAGTCGTGATTATCCGTGACGACAAACCTCTTCTCCTACAGATCACTAGACTTACACTTAAAGCAGAACCAAGGATCTCTCTCTCTCTCTCTCTCTCTCTCTCTCTCTCTCTCTCTCTCTCTCTCTCTCTCTCTCTCTCTCTGTGTGTGTGTGTGTGTGTGTGTGTGTGTGTGTGTGTGTGTGTGTGTGTGTGTGTGTGTGTGTGTGTGTGAGTGTGTGTGTGTGTGTGTGTGTGTGTGTGTGTGTTTTAATTTGGTGAGACCTGAAAACAATCATTATGATACCATTTAAAAGGCCTGTTATGAGAAATTATAATTTGGAGATCTATCAGAACCAGCTCTTACACAAATAAATGCCCAGATATAATGCATTATTACTGTGTTATTAGAATTTTCTTGAGTCTTGACATAGAATAAGCCAAATTCCTGATTTTCTGCTGAAATCTTTAATATCAAATTATAAAGCTGCTAGGAAAATACTCCTTAGATATAGTTAGTAATAATTTATGAGTTATAACCTCATAACTTATACACAGTCCTTTTTAACTATTATAATATAGACTACAGTGATCATCCCCCACCCAAACCATAAATCCCTCCTTATTTCCTGTTGTTTTGTCTGCTAATGTTTCTTATTTTGTCTTTAAGTGTTTTTAAACCTGTGGTGTGGCACGGGATCGGATCAGTTCAGGTGTACGGTCAAAAAGTAACCTCAAAAATTCCACTTAAACAAACAAACAAACAAACAAACAAACAAATAAATAAACAAACAAACAAATAAATAAATGAATAAATAAATAAATGGGGGATGTGGTAGCCTAGTGGTTAAGGTGATGGGTTACCAATCAGAAGGTTGTGAGTTTGATTCCCATGTCCAAGCTGCCACTGCTGGGCCCCTGAGCAAGGCCCTTAACCCTCAATTGCTCAGTTGTATAAAAATGAGATAAAAATGTAAGTCACTCTGGATAAGGGCATCTGCTAAATGCTGTAAATGTAAATAAAATTAAAAACAATCTAATATGACAATTAAATGGGATTATAACATGTTGTTAAATTCTGCTTCTTATCTGCCAAACAGGATAAATATTTAATAAAACACTTCGGTCTAACATAAAGCAGAGTTACTGTTATCACACGAGATTTAATTTAGTTTTTTCTCACTCTTATACCACATCAATTTGCCAACAATTAAGATTTTTAATTAACTAAAAATCGTGTCTTTCATTAAAACAAAAACAACAACAAAATATATGTCTAGATTTCTACATTTAAGGTTGTGGAATGTCCATAAAACTAAGTTTGTTCCTGTTATTACTTACTTTATAGCAGGTATACAAAAAAAACAACAACAACATAATACCGTGAACAGCCTATTTTCTTTCTTTCTTTCTTTCTTTCTTTCTTTCTTTCTTTCTTTCTTTCTTTCTTTCTTTTCTTCTTTCTTTCTTTCTTTCTTTCTTTCTTTCTTTCTTTCTTTCTTTCTTTCTTTCTTTCTTCTTAATGACAATATGGAAAATGCAGACAAATTTCAACACCTTCTGACCAATCAGATTTGAGAATTTAACACTAATTATAATAACAGGTCTATAGTTGTGTGTGTCATCGATCAGTTTGCACTTCAGACTGTTGCTTAATGCAGCTACCAAGTCAATTCACAAAGTGACAAATACCCTTATCTGGAGGAATGATAAGTACAACTTAGATACATTTTTAAAACCAGGAACATCCAAATATCTGAATAAATGCTAAAGAAATAGTTGAGTATGTCAGATTTTTTGTGGCTAGGAATAATTTCCTTATTAACTATGAAAACACTGCTTCAGATTAAACTGTGTGCTGCTCAGAAGCCACCACTAGATGGAGGTATTTCTGTTCCAGCCTCTATTTTTTGGCTCACAACCATATCTTTGAGATCCGAGAAACACACTTTGGAGACATTGACACTAAAATGTAGACACAATGTCCTTGATGACTATTTTGGTGTTTTGGAGCACTGTGATTAAAATCTAGATCAAAATATCTTCATTAGTCATGTGGAATTCATAACATATGACATACGTCAAGACATAACAGGTCTAACATGAAGACAGCCTGCAACTGAAGACAATTTTGTACCTAATTGGTACAATTGTCAACTATTTGTAAATCTTCAAACATTTCTGTAAAGTACCTGGACTGTTGAGGATGCATCAAACACTGCAACAAGTTTGATTACGATAAATTTGATAAATTTGATCAATTTTACACAACGTGACCTAATGGTTAGAGAGACTGACTCCTAACCCTAAGGTTGTGGGTTCGAGTCTCGGGCGGCCACGACTGAAATGCCCTTGAGCAAGGCACCGAACCCCCCCCAACTGCTCCCTGGGCGCCACATCATAAATGGCTGCCCACTGCTCCGGGTGTGTGTTCACGGTGTATGTGTGTGTTCACTGGTGTGTGTGTGTGTGCACTTTGGATGTGTTAAATGCAGAGAACAAATTCTGAGTATGGGTCACCGTATGTCACGTCACTTTCGCTTTCACTTTCAACCAGTCTACCAACAATTGTTTGAAAAAACTGATTTCCAGTTCATATAGTGGGTCAAGTGGCTTAATATTGCTTTTCTATTGCAGAGCTGTAACTGGAGTTGAGTCATTTTGGAAATCTCATGTACACTGTCTGGAAATTGGCAGCACCCTGCTGAAAACCCCCTTCCTTCATTCTAAACATGTCAGTGCTGTTGTGTCTTACCTTTGCACGTAGGTGTGTGAGACAGAAGAGGAAATGACTCCTGTCGAACAGGATGAAGGACCCAGTGCTGTGTCACAGCTGGCAAAAAGAGTAAGACCACATCCACAGACTACAAGCACATCAAAATTTAACAGATCTACAGTCGAATCAATTATTTAGAAATCTTGTGCAGGACCAGCATCATAATCACACACTGTTGTGAGGGGCTTTTTTAGGAAAATTTCAGTGTTGGCTCAAGAGGTTAAGGCTTTGGGTTGTTGATTAGAGGAGCAGGGTTCAAGCCCCAGCACTGCCAAGCTGCTACTGTTGGGCCCTTAAGCAAGGCCCTTAACCCTCTATGCTTCAGTGGTACTTGTGTCATGGCTGACCCTGCGCTATGTCCCCAACCTCCAAAGTTGGTATATGTGAAGAAAGAAATTCACTGAGCTGTAATGTGTATGTGACAAAAATAATGGATTCTTCTGTTTGTTAAGTAAATTTAGAACTGCCCTTTCAACTGATCTTCTATCTTTAAAGGAGCGGTTTGTAAGTTTGTCACCCTCTGCTGTCAATTAGTTGAACTGTAATTGCAAATAAAACTAAGAACCTGGAATTTTATTGTTTTCTTGACTTGTCTATTAAGGAAATGGTCTCCAAAGTGTGGTATCTTTATCTAGCCTAGTGGGCGGAGCTTATTTTAGGACCTGAAAATTGATAACAATAGGCATAAAAATAAATAAATAAAAAAACTGCCATATCCACTGCAGGGATAATGTAATATTGTAAATAGAAATGATATGATTACTAAAAGTCTACAGTCACACACGTGCAAGTCACAAGTAAGTCTCAAGTCATGAATGTCAAGTCAAAGTCAAGTCGAGTCTTTTTTAATATTTGTCAAGCAAGTCTCAAGTCTCAAATTTGCGACTTAAGTCTGACTCAAGTCAAGTCGAGTCCCTCATCTCTGGATCATTTAACTCAAGTCTGAGTCGTCTCAAGTCATGAATGTCAAGTCAAACTCAAGTCGAGTCTTTTTTTAATATTTGTCAAACATGTCTCGACTATCAAATTTGTGACTTAAGTCAGACTCGAGTCGAATCATATGACTCGAGTCCCCCATCTCTGCTATTTAACATCAATTTGCTACAGTATTTTTTTAATGAATTTGTGTGTTGTGTTATAAGAAGTACAGGAATACATCAGAGTTACATTATAGTACACTACCGCTCTTACTACAAGTGAGTGAAAAATACCCCTACACCATTTTCCCCCAGGTACAGGGTGTGGGGACGAAGAGCTGGAAGAGTGTGTCAGCTCTATTTAGTAAAGACGACGAGCACCAGCTCCTGGAGACTGAGACTGAGAGTCAGCCTGTACCGGACCAGTAAGCGAATTCCCAGTTCACCTCCATAATGTGTTTGGAGCCAGTTCAACATTTTGTGCTATAGGAAAACGCTCAGTTTTGTATTTTTCAAGATAAGATAAGATAAGATAAGATAAGATAAGATAAGATAAGATAAGATAAGATAAGATAAGAGATACTTTCTTGGCAACAGTTAGTTGTTAGTTAGTGGGAAGTGGTAGCTCGGTGTTTAAGGTGTTGGTCTACTGATCGGAAAGTCACTGCTGGTCACTGCTGGGCCCCTGAGGAAGACCTCAGTTGCTCAATTGTATAAATTAAAAAAATAAAAATGTAAGTCTCTCTGGATAAGAGTGTCTGCTAAAGGCAAGAAATGTAAATGTGGTTGTTCTATATAGTTAAGAAACAGAAGAAAAGAGAAACAAACAAACAAAAAAAAAACAATATGAAAACTTAGTGGTTAGCACGTCCGCCTCACACCTCCAGGGTCGGGGTTTGATTCCTGCCTCCACCGTGTGTGTGGAGTTTGCATGTTCTCCCCGTGCCTCGGGGGTTTCCTCCGGGTACTCCGGTTTCCTCCCCCGGTCAAAAACATGCATGGTAGGTTGATTGGCATCTCTGGAAAATTTGTCTGTAGTGTGTGAGTGTGTGAGTGAATGAGAGTGTGTGTGTGCCCTGTGATGGGTTGGCACTCCGTCCAGGGTGTATCCTGCCTCGATGCCCGATGATGCCTGAGATAGGCACAGGCTCCCCGTGACCAGAGAAGTTCGGATAAGCGGTAGAAAATGAGTGAGTGAGTGAGTTTTTAACCTGGGTTGAAATTTATAAAGCTATAAGAGGCCAAAGTAAAGTGTCTGAGTCTGAAAGTGCAAGTTAAAGTGCAATGAATTTTAAGTATAACTTTTGTAACTTTAGTTTAGTGATTATGCTGAAAAATTCAGAATTGTCAGTAGTGAAGCGAATAATCGCTCATATTTAAGACTCTACTACTCAGAACCCTGCTGTAACGTTACTTCTGACTCGACTCCTCGTCTCTCTTCAGCCCACTGGCGATAAAGCCAGAAGAGCCGACACGACACAACAAACGCAACACAGGATTCTGGGACACGTTCGCCACCAAGTGGAACCAGTCAGCCGCTATGAGACAGGCCGAAGCAGCGGAGGCGGCCGAAGAGGGTAGATCCGATGTGAGGAGTCAAGAAGAAGGAAATCAGGGAGGAGTGGAGAACACAGTGGGTGATGGAGATGAAGATGGAGGTGGAGGTGGCCAGGGCAACAGCTTCTCCAGATATGCCTCTCTGGGTGGGTCAAATGATGATACACCTGCCTTTAAATGGAACTTTATGACGAGCAAGCTGGCCGAGCTGAAAAGCAAAAGTACGGCCAAGAGCAACTAGCCAACGATATAAGAAGACGCCAGAGACAGAAATGAAATAAAAACGGGTGGGATTTTGTCTGTATCTGGATTGGTTGTTCTTTCTGAATGAACCTCTCTTCTTCTTAGCTTCCAGTTTTACTTGATGTACTGCTTCATGACACACACTCTTCAGGGAATTATGCACAACATACTGTACACTATTGAACCTTCAATCACAAAACGAGCATGATGTGCAATCACAATATTCTCCTGATGGCAATTTTGCTCCACAGTATAAGAAACATCCCTGTTATTTTTTTGCACTATAAATATACTAGTCTAGTTTCCCTTTAAACCGTCTCCCAGACATCAATACCGTAACTGTAAGTCTTTAAATCATCATATAAAGACGTTATCGTGTTCTGTATACCTTTATTAATTCATTTAATAAGCAGCTACAGACTTATTACCGTCTAATCAGCATTAATAATTAGCACACAATAATGCTAATTTCTGCTAGTGCCGTTAGATATATGGTTTTCAATGTCGTGTTTTGCTGCATTTTAATTTACTCAATAATCAAAAAAGATGAACACCGAATTAGCAAAGTTCCTTGCAGGACATTTTGTAAACAAACTTCAGAGACAAAATAAAATGGCGGCATACACGGAGAACACATTTTTCTGTTAGGAAACTTGGATTTCAACATAATACAACTTGATAAAAGTTGCAGACAGTAAAGGAAGGCGTCGTGCTAGCAGCGATATTTCAGATCGTTCTAGATACGTTTTTTGTTCGTGTTCATGGTTTTGAAGAATTCAATGTAGTCACGATCAAATTTCACATATACTGTAGTGTCTAGTCGAAACATCGATAAAATACTACTGTTGAAATACATGCTGGAAAAAAACAAAACAAAACACATTATAATGTGAGAATATAATAATGATAGTATCGCTAGAGCAGGCAAAATATATGTGTTTATTGTTGGTTTAATATGTGAAACCGGAGTGTGTGTGTGTGTGTGTGTGTGTGTGTGTGTGTGTGTGTGTGTGTGTGTGTGTGTGTGTGTGTGTGTGTGTGTGTGTGTGAGATGTCATCATGATGCCTGCTGTAAGTTGTTTGCTCTCTTGTCCATATTTTTCTGAATGTATTGTTCTGTTTCATTCTTTCACCTTCACAACAACAAAATCTAAAATAAATGATGAAGTCCATATTTGGTTTTATCTTTCAGACTCGTTTCATTGTTAAATTGTTAAATTGTAATTTGGGCTCCAGATGAACAGATAAATCACTGAACTCACATATTATTTTAGGCAAAACATTTAGATTCACCTCAGGCTGCTTCGATATCTAGTCTGCGTGTCAGTATAAAAACTATATTTAAATTCAATCATTTTAAATCGAATATTAAAATATCAAAATATAATAACGTGATTCCCCCCCCCCTCTACTGCAAATAAATTACACCTTGGCCTGATTAAAAATAAAATATCTTGAATATAGAAAATATATTCTAATATAAAATGTATTTCTTATAATAATACAATAAACAATAAACTGAATATATGATCCTATGATCATAAAACCTGTCTCAACGTTTTTGAGTAATATTTTGCTTGATGTAGTTCTTTTCTATTGGCAGAAATTTTCAACATTATTAAATGAAGCATTTTTTTTTTACAAAAATAGAAAAATAAATATTAAAAATATTTTCACTTTATAATAATAATAATAATAATAATAATAATAATTATTATTATTTTTATTATTATTATTATTATTCCTCTTATTATTGTTGTTGTTGTTGTTACTATTATTATTATTATTATTATTATTATTATTATTATTATTATTATTATTATTATTATTATTATTAGTGGTTTTATTTCTTTATTTCTTTATTTATAACATCTCAATGGGCTGAGCTGCCGTTTTCAACTTATTGTGACATCCCTGATTTTTGACACATTGCTGATAATCAGAATAATAAAATTTCACACAAAACACCACATTGGTAATTAAAATTCACGATATAATTTATAATGTAGATAATTAATGATTTTTTAAACTATATTCTGTTACTAAATATTTCCTCTGCACACATTAACGATGAATAATCCACCGTTAAAATCACACCAGTGTCAAAAATGCTATAAAAACGGTTCTGATCACGAGGTCCTGTAATAAAACATTTTTATGGCGTTCCTTCAGTACAGAGTATCAGCAGACATGGTTTGAGCCAGAGGGCGCAGGGAAGCGTGTGTACAGCCTCAGTTTCATTAAACACACAGCTGGAGCCTTTATCACATATGGTGTATAGAACTGTAAGGATCTGATTCAGCTCATTTAACACACCCAGAGGAGCCAGAGAGCACAGTGGGCAAAATGGTGTATACTTGGTGCTCATGCACTGAGATCTAATACAGAATTTTTAGCTACAACTTGCTAAATCATTTGTGAGAGTGACGAGAAACTCTCACTTTAGAGTCCCAGAGAAGTGAAGAACTGGGTGAAAGGTGTGCACCGGTCTTGACATGACATGCCGATGACGTGATGTAAAGTTTGAACACTTTAGTGATTAGTGATGCATATGTTATGTTATGACATCATTCTTGCTAACAGTAGCGCTGCAATTTTTTCACTGAGTTACTCAGATAATGAATTTACAGAGCGACGGGATATTCGGGTCATCAGTCTCGATTCTGATTGGTCATAAAGTGTTGGGTCATTTTCTCCAACAGAATCTCTGACGGTAGCTCCAGCTGTAATAGTTGTTTCTATAGTAACAGCTCACTCACAGGGACTTATGAAGGGGTTATAAACTATGTAATCTTAATATGGGAGGGTTTCGGAAGATGTCTGTTTTATTAAGCGCAAGTGAACGTTAGGGAGCGACGTTTATTGCTACTAGAAACTAGAACTAAAAACAGCAAAACAAGGAGATATAACAGGAATAAAACTCTTCATCGTGTGCCGTAATTGGAAAAATGAGATTGAAATTGAGATGGGAATTTTGTGTCGTTTTTTTGTGTTATTTTCCTATAATAACATGCTTACAAGAGTTTTTTTTACCTTACAACAATCTTTTCTTAATTCTTCAGATGATTTTTTTTACTTAAATTCAATTCAGTTCAGTTATTTGTATAGCGTTTTTAACAACGGACATTGTCTCGAAGCAGCTTTACAGAACATAATAAACATAATACAAGACATTTTATATCATACAAAGATTAATATTAGGTTTGAGGGGACACGGTGGCTTAGAGGCTAGCACGTTTGCCTCACACCTCCAGGGTTAGGGGTTCGATTCCCGCCTCCACCTTAAGTGTGTGTGGAGTTTGCATGTTCTCCCCATGCCTCCTGGCATCTCTGGAAAATTGTCCAGAGTGTGTGAGTGAATGAGAGTGTGTGTGTGTGTGTGTGTGTGTGTGTGTGCCCTGCGATGGGTTGACACTCCGTCCAAGGTGTATCCTGCCTCGATGCCCGATGACGCCTGAGATAGGCACAGGCTCCCAGTGACCCGAGAAGTTCGGATAAGCGGTAGAAAATGAATGAATGAATGAATATTAGATTTATATGTGACTGAGGTGACTGTGGTGAGGAAAAACTCCCTTAGATGGAAGAGGAAGAAACCTTGAGAGGAACCAGACTCAAAAGAGAACCTCATCCTCAATCGGATCACATTGGTGGGTGTGATTACAAATATACAGTCTGACAATTGTGTATTGATGAGGATGTTGTTGTCCTTAAAGACCACATGTAGTTGGTATCTCCTCTTAGATTGAATGCATCACCAATCCAACTGGAGATGGTACATCTCTAGATGCCACAGGATCCTCACAGGGTTGGCCTCAACTCAATGAAGGTCCAAAATCTTTATGTCAAGGAACACAACTGAAGCCGGTACAATCTCTGGATGCCTCATGATGACTTAGATTTTCTCATTTGAAGCTGTACAACACATTTAAACACATTTCTTGTTGTTTCTTAAACAACTACGATGGAAATCTTCTGACCATTAATGATATACACATGTGATCCTGTTCTGGTCTAAAATACTAAGTGTTTCTATCATGGTAAGACATTTCTTCAGTGTTCTTTGGTATGGTATTTAGTTTTATTGAGATTTGGGTCTCATTTATTAAACCTAGCATGGATTAAAAACACTATGAGCTGTTTTAGAATGTAACATAGCGTAAAATTCTACTGTATAGTTTACAAAAGTTGCTAGAAATGTTGAGCGGCAATTAAGGATTTTCACTCAAGACCCAGTGGAAAACACCATGTTATTTCACTATGAACAACACGTCTATCCTTCTGTCTGTCTCTTTCTTCTTCTCTGATCATATTTCACCCCTTTTTTGTTCCTCGCTCTGGTGTGTTTATGTCTTGTCTGTTCTGTCACTCTGTCTCGCTCCATAAAGAAATCACCCACTGAATCACTTCACATTTACCTGCAGTTATGAGTCAACCATAATAAATACAAATTCAGCCTTGGTTACACACACACACACACACACACACACACACACACACACACACACACACACACACACACACACATACACAAACACATACACACACTCACAGACACACACACAGACGTGCCCCACAGCACCTGTGTGTAACAGAGCAGCATCTGAAAAAGGCCTCTGAGTCATCCATGAGAACAGCAGGTCCATCTGGAGTAAAGCTGTGGGACTACACACACACACACACACACACACACACACACACACACACACACACCACTTACAATTCCTTCTAAGAACAACAGACCAGGTGTTGCCCCCCACAATGCCACACACACACACACACACACACACACACACACACACACACACTCTCTCAGGTGTGCAGACAGTGTGACGGTGACCCTTGACCTCACCTTGTTGTGAGTCCTCTTTGCTTCATGGCTTCTGCAAAAGTAACACAATAAAAAACTTTTAGAAAAAAAGGATCTTGCTCTGTGTCGGTTTTGCGCGTTTTTCTAAATAGATTGTTTATAAATATTTATATATTTATATTTCATTAATTCATATCGACTACAGTTTATATGATTTACTGATAATACGCGGACATGGAAAATACTTCATTTTCTTTTTCCCCTTCCTCTACTCGTCTTTATTCTCCTCCCCACTCTTCTCCATTCTTCTTCTAATTTTACTCTTTATCATCCTTTTTTCCTTTTTCTTCTCCCCCTCATTCTGCTCCTCCCACATTGTCTAATTCCTCTACTCCTGTTCCTCCTGCTTCTTCTCTTTCTTTTCTCTCCTATGTCTTCATCTCCTTCTCCTCATCTTTATTCTTCATCCCAGCCTTCTTCTTCTCCTTCTATTAATTCTTCTCCTTCTTCTGCTCAGTGTTCTTCTCCTCCTCATCTTTTTCATCTTGCTCATGCTTCTCCTTCTTATCATTCTTCTTCTACTCCTCCCTCCTTTTTGTTCTTCTTGTCCTTATCCTTGTCATCATCATTCTAAATGTTGTTGTTGTTGTTGTTGTTGTTTTTGTCATAATCCTTCTTGGATTTGTTTTGCCTCATGTGCTTTTAAGATTCACAAATTTGTGTGATGTTCTATTTTAAAATAATCTACAGATTTCCCGTAATATATCTTGAATTCATTACACAACTCCAGCTCTGTATGAAACCCAATCATATCATCCTAAAGTCCTACTGAGCTCCTTATCCTCACCTCAATCCTGCCTTTAACTGCCCTGTTCCCCCACCACCAACACTGCAGGATGCAACCTGATCCCCATTTCCATGTGAGTGCAGGATCTCTACAAACAAAACGATTCATCAGGAATCATTAAAGATCATCACTGATTTCTGAGCTCGGGGTTTTAGAGGGATGACCGAACACTTTAAGGCTGTGAGACTTGTTTCATAACTAGTCCTCTTCTTCTGCCTTCTAATGGTCACTCTGTACAGTTGCATTTGGCTGTCAAGAGACGTCCATCAATAAGTCTAATAAGTGGTGTTTACTCTCCTTCTCTCTCTATGTGTGTGTGTTTGTGTGTGTGTGTGTGTGTGTGTGTGTGTGTGTGTGTGTGTGTGAGTTATATCAATTATACATTTTTGAGTGTATATTGAGTTGAAGGTGTGTTAGCGATGACAGGACTCTCATGACCCCCCATCACTCACACACACACACACACACACACACACACACACACACACACACACACACACACACACACACACACACACACACACACACACACACGTCAGTGTCAGATTACTGTTTCTACAGCTGGTGGGGATGTTGACTTTTTTCTCTTTGCACTAAAGGAGCTTCGTCTCTTCTACTTATCTCTAATAATAACACACACACACACACACACACACACACACACACACACACACACACACACACACACACACACACACACACACACACAAACACACACAAACAGATTCTCAGTGCTTCAAATTGACATCATTCAGATTTATTGTCGTGTAATTTGTGATGTTTTCTGTGCATGCAAGAGGTTCACTTTTGTGTCTGGTTCCTCTCAAGGTTTCTTTCTCTTCCATCTAAGGGAGTTTTTCCTCACCACCACTTTTTCATTGGGGATAAATACAAACACGCTTAAATATAAGTCTAATGTTAATCTTGAACTTTTGTATTATATTAATGTCACACCTGTCTTCAGAACTTGAGAGCCCTGTAAATATATATATATATAGTTTTAATTTTACTGTTTTAATGTTAAGAAGTGTTCTCACCCTTCCTGTCTGACTCTTAGTGCTCCGTTCCCTCATCCATCCTGTCAGCACAATTCCATTAAAATCCAAGCCTCGGATTCTCCGAGCGGTTTCAGAGCTCCTACATGAAATTCCTTTGGCTGTAGGTTCAGACAGCTCTGTTTCAGACTGGATACGGTCGAGCGTGTATCAGAGCTTCACTGTTTCTCAAAAATACAGAAATCAGTGGAGTTTATGGCTGTTAATCCCCTTTACTTTTGTTCAAAAGGTTTATGTTTTGAATACGACATTAATTGCTAGGAAATTAATTAGTTACCATCTTAACTGACCAATCAGAATCAAGACTTCAACAGTGTTGTAGTACAGCTCAGAACAATAAACACAAGGGATCCTGCCTTTCCAATTGTGCCTCCTCTGTATTGTATTAAGATACAGTTTTACAGAATTATTATAGAAAAGAAATTATACTATTTTACTATAGACATCTCTAACTTGTTAACACTCGTTAAAACTGTGATATTCAACCAAAATGTCAAGTTCAATTCATAATTTTCTTCCTAATCCTTTCTATTTAATTTGTCCTTGTTTATCTGATGTTAGCAAACTAGCCATAGCTCTGTAGTCTAAAGCTAGCTAGCGTGCTAGGAAACATGGCTGGCTGTATGTAACCTACTTAATAAAGTAACTCTTTGAATGCTAGCCTGCGCTTGTGCAAACCAAGCTACTTGTTTTTATATACACCACAATTTACTGTATGTATTTCACACAAGAGAATAGTTTATTTGCTGTTAGCTAGCTTGCTAGCAGACTTGCCATTGTTTTGGTTATTGTTAGCTGCTAAATCAGTGGAGCTTTTTTGCTGTTAATCTTATTTTCTTAATTTCTGTGGGTTTATGTTTATGCATTGATTTACCCATTAATTAAACACAAGGCATACTAATATATAAACTAATATTTGTTTTCTATTTGTTTTAAGAAAAATGCTTTATTTTAAGTTTTCCTTAACAACTGATAACATTTCTAAACACAAAACAGAGTTGTTGTCTTTTTATGATTGTGCTCCTGGTCTGTTGGACATCTTTATTATTGCTGTCTATAATTCCTAGTGAACATGAGTTTTCCTTAGATCTTATCCAGGAGACCCTCCATCAGAGTGTAATCAGGAAATAGGAAATTAGCTTTGCCACTAATGAAAGTGTACGATGAGCCACGAGGGCGGTGTAATGACAGAGTGAACGTTACTGAAATGCTACAAAGAGATGGATTTCTTTTTTCAATTAGGACGCACAGCTGGGATCCACCTTACTGTAAACCACCATCTGTTCTAGGCATTGGTTTAACTTGAACTACATTACCCATCAGCCCCTGCGTGGTTCCTTGCCATGTGTCCCATCAATCTCATCTGTGTCCCATTTCACCCTGATGAACATTATATATATATATATATATATATATATATATATATATATATATATATATTTCTTGTCCACCTCATAAAATAAGCATCTCGGGCATCAAGACAGGATTCACCCTGGACAGAGTGCCAACCCATTGCATGGCACACACTCTCATTCACTCACGCAATCACACACTATGGACAATTTTCCAGAGATATAAAGTACTTGCTCTCAGTAATTTTACTAATAAACTTATTGAGCAATTTAACTGAGCGTGAGCTTGCTAGCTAACTTGGCGTATCAGACACACAGATGACGAAAGCGATGTTACGTTGATATTAACGGTCTAATCCCGATATATTGTGCGTTAGGGCTCAGCTAATGATATAAATATTCACAAAACCTTGTAATTTTATGCTACACTGAGCCAGAAAGGTGACTGTTGGCACTGACTATTTATAATCTGAGCCTTTGACTCCACATGTGGCCATGAACCTGCACTTCCCATGAAATAGTTATTGTTTTTTTTTTCAGCCAGGCACTATTTTGGGGAGATAAAAAAAGGAAGTACAAACCTCACAAACCCAGGACACACCCTACACCCTAAAATCAGCACTCTAGAGATAGAAGCAAGGACATTTTAGAGCAAGGAAACACACACACACACACACACACACACACACACACACACACACACACAGCACAAACACACACACACACATACGAACAACAGAAGGTCCTTTCCCATGCTTAGCAGATGGAGTTGAAAATGTCTATAGCCTCGAGCTGAATCCTGAGCTTCACCTGAAAGGTAAAGGAAATGCCGAACTTGTCCCAAACCCCTCTGGGCTGAGCGCTATGAGCTGTGGGAACATCACCATGGACACACAGATGAAGTATCGCCAATTACAGAGACCGAGTAGCTACAGAGGCTGCAGTAAATCAGACAGGAATCTGTCTGTCCCCACAGTGTGCTTTGTAATTAAGTAAATTAATAGCCATTACCCTGAACTCATTAGGCAAGGTTCAGATTCAGTGGCTAAAGTCTGAAATGTGATATGAAGCGGTTTTTAAGCATAAAATCCTAGCTCCTGAATATTTTCTCAAAATTACCCTGAAATACTAATTACCTGACTAAAGGTTTAAAAAACACTGTTATCTAATAGAATTGTTTTGGACATTTATACAGTAAAAATCTGCACTCCCAACCGCCGTCGCTTTCTAACCCTGACACGCAGAGCCGATCTCCCTTATTTCTTCATGGAACGTTTTTTTCCAGAGAACCTGCACAACCTCACTATTTATAACCAGCTCCATGGAACACACGCTTAAAACGGTTCCATCATGCCGTGACTCCGTGTCTGGATGAACACGGACTAAACATGCCACAGCTGTCGGGCTGAGCCAGTTTAACACATATGTAATCAGATCACCTCGTGTGACCCTTGAACCCTTGGACTGTATATTGACTTTCACAGAAAAATTATGCTCATATTGTCATTTGAAGAAAATTATGCTCATATTATTATGAAGACCACCAAAATCATATATATATATACCTATATACTTAGTTTCAACTATAATAACATTTAATAGTCCAACTTTGAGAGGCGGTGCTCAGGGGACAGTGGTATTGAATTATTCATTAATTATTCAGTTCTTCAAGATGGCTGCCTCATGGTGTTCAGCAACAAGATTTTGTTATGTACAGCTGTAAAATCAACCACATTAGCCTTGTAGCTCCATGTAGTGGGAAAACATGTCTGGTTGTTTGTAATTTGTCCTTAAGCACACCAAATTGTCCTTTATTGGCTTCATCCTTTGACACTAAGGGCCTTCATTAGCAGACACGTAGTTTAGCTCGACACTAATGAACGTCTAGGTATCACGTTGCTCTCCAAGCTCAGTCCCCGTTCTTCAAAGCAGCGGGAGTCTTTAAATCCAGATCTCTGACCCAAAACAGACTAAACGGTGGGATTTACCAAGATGCTATGCTCTCGTCACCTCGTCGTAATTGTTCAACATCTGCTAACGTCATCAGCGCACTGTGTCTGTGTTGTTTTTAGTGCCTAAAGGTTATCAAAGATGCTACTCATCCCTAATCAATGGATTTGTATTAACGTCCAAGAATTAACATAAAAATGGATATAGTTTAGTTATTGATTAGTGTAAATATTTTAATGATTAACTTTATGATTAGTTGATGGTTCAAGCTCAGTTTGGTCCATTTTGGTTTCCCAGTTGAGGGTTAACTAACCTTTGACACGCACCCACATGACGTGGCTTTCATGTGTGTTGTCTTTGAACACACCCTGACCTTTTCTGTCTATGCAGAGTTAAAGTATCAGTGAGAAGTTCTCAGAGCTAAACCACGCCATCCCCCACTGCACCCACCCGACCTTTGACCAGGAGCTCATGCATGAGAGAGTGAGAGAACAGAAAAGGCTCACTCTCTGATTTATGACCTACTGGTGCCATCTGATCCCAAAGAGAGGTGATTAGATCTGTTCGGTAGTTTTGGGACTCTCTCAAGAGAAGATTCATCCATCCCTACTTTTAGTGGGTCACGAAATTTAGTTGGCGAGTTAGTGATTGAGACTCACTTAGATGAACAGATATATTCAAGCTACCTAGTTACCAGCCAATCAAGAACCGCTACAATAATCCATGTTCATGCTCATGTTCATGTCTAACAATTATTTGGGACAACATTTTATCTCTAATTGAAACCTAGCACTTAAGCAATAATACACTTAAGACCTGATATTTACATTTATTATATTTGCATTACAATTAGGGTCAAAAATGTTATGGAAAATGTAGAACTTGTCTAATCTTGTGAAATGAAAGGGGAAAACTTTATAGCTGCTGTAACATACAAGGTAACAGTAACTTGTTTATCCAATGTGAGATTCCACCATGTTAATTGTAGCTATAAACAGATAAAATTATAGTTGTAGTCATTAGAAATGTGGCATCAGAGGAATAAAACACTCTGAAACTTATTATTATAGAAAGAAAATAATCAACTGGTAACAGTAACAGTAACCCTGTCAATGAATATCGTTTTCCCAAATGTTTGTAGTGCTACCTGGTGCAAACGGTTGGGTAATTAGATAATTGGGCAAGTTTTGTTTGTAATGCTAACTTACTGCCTCTGTGAGATTATCCTCCGCATATATACAGAAGACTGTACACGGAATAAAGGTTTTTAAGGTTAAATGTGAATTCCTCTAGATGTTTTTTTTTCTGCATGGCTCTACATGAATGAAGCTGTTCTCAGACCATCTCAAAACAAAGATCTCTCACAGGTGTGCATCTGTGCTGGATTGTGTTGCTTCCTGCTTCTAATTCTGTGGTTGTATGGCATCACCCTCCACCCCTGACACAAACACACAATCCCAGTACTGTCCTCTACTCCACCACAGACTAAATTAAGAAACATCTCAGACAGGCATTCTGCGTCTAGCCCACAATGCACATTCTCTCTCTCTTTCTCTCTGAATCTGGTTGTCTCTCTATCACAGCCTCTCTCTCTCTAAGCATATTTCTCTCTCCATGTTTCTGTCTGAGTCATGCACATCTCTCTGTCAGGCCTGGATCTCACTGGCATGTTAGAGCTACTGATGCAGAAGAATTAGGCCAAATTTGCCACAGTCCACAAGCCTGGCTGTGCCCACGCTGCCCTGTTGCTGCCCACAGTCTCTCAGAGTCGCCAGGCCACAGCTTAGTCTGCGCTTTACCATTGCTGTATAATGTGGTTGGACTTAGCAGTGTCTTTTTCGAATCCTGGGGTGTTTTCTAAAGTCACTGAAAATCTGAGCTTGCATCATTCCCTTTGATTAACACACTCTTTTTCTTACTGTGCCAAAAATAGATGCCTGTTGCCTCTGGCAGCCTTCGGAAACTAAGGATAGTAGCAGGGATCAGTACGAGTTAGTTTACATATAATTAGAATCTAATGTGGCCCGAGTATTGGATTGAATAACTACATGTTAATGGCATCCTTTTCATGCGATTTTCACGGGAACAAATAAGCTGTTGCAATGTCGTCAGAGTTTGACAATTGGTCAAGAAGCAGCTGAAAATCTTAGCGAACGCATCAGCATTGAACTTGGTAGCATTGACACCACAGTGCTGTTCGGTCCTTGTTTCTGATTAGTCTTGAAGTGCTGTAATTTCCATAACAGCTCTGATAATAGTGCTGGCTGTTACATTATTGTTTCTCTGGTAACAGAACATTCACAGGGAATTTGTAAATATATTTCAGTCATAGTTAATGCTGTAACTTTTTTGTATGTTTTCCACAACCGAAATGTCTGGAGATGGAGGGTTGCGAATTCAGCAGGGCTCTGATACAAATTTGGCTTGGTCCCTTTACAAAATGAAAGGGAACACTACTGTAGTGTAAAAGGTGACACTAACTAACTTGTTTATCGAGCATTCCACTGCATTAATTGCGACTATATATTAATAAAAAATCACAAGCTGTTCCTTTATGTATAAATTGAAGTCTGGATTGAATAAGGCATTCTGATTAAAGCAGATTCATAAGAATACCATCAGGGAAACTTTCACCCAGTCTTGATGAAGTCGCTACATTCACATTCAGTTTTTTGCTGTTTCTAGGTTCTAAATGAAAACTCCTTGTTTAGGAAAAATTTTATGCATAGCCATAACCTACACCAAACAGCCATATATTCAGTCAAGTGTGTGTAAACTTTTGCCTGGGACTGTATGAGAATGTGCTCTGCTCAACCCACACCTGATATGTATGCTGTCTCCATGGATCACCTGAATAACCCTAACTGTCAAAAGACACAGTGCCTTCATGGAAACGCTGGCTGATGCAAAAAAGAATAAAAAAAAACAAGAAACTTGTGAGGAAAAAAAGCAGCAAAAACAGGAAAAAAAGCAGTTTTGATAGGAGGACTGTTATATCCATGCCCAACAGATGGATGGATGGATGGAAAAAAAGAGAGAGGAAAGAAAGTGGGGTGTAACTTGACCACCAAGACAAAACAGAGACCCTTTGGCTCCTTTTTGCTGGTTTTAAATGGACCTTGGTGTGTCTGAGTCAAGTGGAGTACACGCTATGATTTCCCAAAACAATAGCAGGCACTTGAGACTTGGTGAAAAACGAGAAGCATGTTGGGAAACAAGACAAACTTTAACTCAACCATGACTTCTGTTTCAACAATCAAAAGCCAGAACACATACATAAGTTCCTTTTTTTTTGTCATGGAATGAATTGGAATTTCTTTGGCCGATGTTTGCCTTGTATTCATGATGTGATTTGGAAATACAGTAAAAAGGCAAGAAACAAAAAGTTCATTAAAAATACAATTTTATTATTTTCATTGCCTGCATGAACTATAAACCTTTGTAAATATAGTGTACATCTCTTCTGGACAGAAACAACAACAACAACTTGGCCTGTAAACATGCAAGAGAGTGAGGAGAGAGAGTGGATTTATGTGGGTGTCGATCTGCAGATGGAATGTCTGATTTACTGTAACTACACCTAGCCACCTCTCTCTAAATTCTCCCTATGACCCTGAAATTCCTCAGAAGATCTCAGATTGATTTTTTTACCAACATTTCTAAAAAAAAATGACCCTGGCCCTGTGGCCGATGGAACGAACAGCTTCATTGTGATGAATCTGCCTTGTCGGACATGAGAAATCTGGCTATATTTTGGGAGCGTGGTCATAAGGTTAATCCCGTTACTGATGCTAATTTGTCAATTTAGCTAAAATATGTGTCTGTATACTGCATGTGGTCGGAAATCACAGCTTTGTTTGCTTTTAGTAATACAACAAATCTGATTGTCATGGCAATTTCTAAATAATTAGAATTAAAATGGATTTATAAATATATGCCATATTTGACTACTGGAAATCAAACTAGTTTGAGACTTTGAGGGGATATTTCTTTGGCATAAGGCGTAGTCCAAGACCAAGGTTGTTCTCACAAGCTAAAAATAAGTGTCACCCCACCTACACCCTTTAATTCAGTGCATTAGTGCATTAAAACTAATTTTGTAACTAAGTTTGTTGTCTGTGTGTTCCAAGGCCTGCATTTAATGGGGTAAAATAAACAACACAAACTAGAGGTATGCCGGTTCACTTCACACTCACACATCAGATCCCCAGTACAGGAAGAGCTTAGTGGTTTTCCATTTTTAATTATCCATCTATTGAGATGTACTTGAGCACACAGCGCTGTTGTTCTCCAACAGCAAAATGAAGAGAACTTACTAGTATTACTTATCTACAGAGAGAATGGGTCTACTGTAAGGATGGGAAAACTAAGATCACCAAAATACAAACAGAAAATTAGAAACAGTCTTCTATTTCCAGCTCTCTTCCCAAAAAAAGATGTGCCATTTTTCATCCTGTAAAGTTTTTTCATACACAAATATTCCAAAAGAAATAAATATAGTAGCTCTTCAAATGTAACAGCCAATGTGGCACTTATTCCAAGAGTTTTGAGGTTGGTCTTGTTTTGTGGCTACACAGTTGACTCTTTTGGACTTTTGGGTCCTTCCCTCACTGCATTCTTACAACTATAAAGCCACTTTATCACACGGGCATTCCTCTCAATGATGGACACGGCTGAGGGTACCTGCTCAGCCACTTCTTCCTGGAATAGGCCGTCTCCCGAGTGGCGAGAAAACTCACTGGGCTCAGAACCACCTTCTAGTCCCCTGACACTCCTCAAAACCAGTGAGAGTGTGTCAACTGAGCTGGCACCTGATGGGAAGTTTTCAGGTCCAAGCCGATCCACCAAGTCCCAGTCAAGCCCACAGAAGTCAAAGAACCGCTCATGTTCAGACAGTGCCAGCGATGAACAAAGTCGAAGGTCCGATTTAGAGCGTTGGAGTGGAATCGCTGGCTTCCAAGGGTCCATATCATTCTCATTCCCATTTTCCATGCTATTTCTAAGGGAATTTGACATTTGAAAGGAAATACAAGGCTCCTGAAGGCTGCTATTGCCAGTGTTTGACTCAGTCCTACTTGATCGCCTAGTCCCATTCCCACCATCTACTGTGTCCCGGTCAATAGACCATGACATGCGTGAGTCTCCATCCCGTGATGAAGACTTCTCCTCACTGATTGTCATCTTATCATCATTCCTGTTATTCTTCTCTCGCATAGAACCTTGGAAGAGCCGGCGTACAAAGCTGTATCCCTTCGCCTCCGCACTCATGTTTCCGTCACAATTTCCCATGGGACTCTTACACTCTTTCTTCTGCCTATAGATGATCAGGGAGTCAGGCCGCAGCATGCGCTTCCCAATGCTCCGTCTTATCATGGGGGCACTGTGTGGTGCCACCAGTGGGGTACCATTTAGACTCCTTGGAGTTGGCAGCGTTGCACGGCTAGAGTTGTTTTGGTTTTGCTTTTCTATATCCAGATACAGAGCTCTGAGATTCTCCTTCCTGGAATCATCCTCATTGTTATTGCAGGATGAGAGAGAGCATGGACTGGAGAGGGCATGGAGTGGTGGCCGTCGAGGCAGAACAGGTGTCAAGGGCAATGGTACAATGAAGTTACGCCGTGATGGGGGTGGTGGCGTCGCACAAGGAACTAACACAGGTTCTTGCTTGGTGTTGATAACCTGTTGGCTTTTGACATATTTGGCCTTGTCTGCCTCTAATCGCTCCACAGCACTAACAGAGTGGCCCCGATTTCCACTGTCTATCTGTCTGCGCAAGTAATCTGGGCCCTTGTTAAGAAGGCGCAGAGGCGAGGGTGATCCGACTGGTGTTAAAGGCTTCATTATTTACCTCCCACCTGGGAATAAAAGCACCCAAACAATAGCCTCCACTGCCAGTGTCCTTATATAAGATTGTCACTTTTTTAAGGCCACGAGTTCAGGACCAGAATAGTTCTCAGCAAAAATCTCTGTCCAGGTTCCAAGTGTGCACCAGTACTTCTAAACGTAAATATCAAAGATATCCATGTGATACAGGTTTCGGCAGCTTTTGCTTTAGTTTAGATTGGACACTTTTGGAACAAGAACAAATTGATCTGTATGCAGTATTTATACAGCCACTTGATGGGAAGGGCTAGAATAAATCCTTTTTATCCTTTCCAACTGTAATCCCAAATGAGACGTTCCCCTTACCACAGAGAAGCAGAAATAGAAGTCTCACTATGCCTTTAACTCAAAATATGCCTTTTCTTTCCTCTCCCCTCCAACAGTCCTCTCTTTCAGAGTTCTTCAACCTTCATAGAGTTTACTTCTGAGAAGGTCATCAAGAGGAAGAAACACAATGCACTAGGCTGTTTGCTTTTTGATAGCTGTCTCCGTTTTTTTTTTTTTTGGTTGAGACTTTTGTCCTCAAGCATCAGGCTGTGACTGGCACTGGTACACTTAGAGGGATGGACGTAAGCTGGAACCCTGTGAAAACAAAAGGAAGACAAGGAAAGAGTCAGTTTTGCATGGAATCAGACCCCTGCAGATTCCTAGCAGCATTAGCAGACAGATATATCTGGATCAAGCATCAAACCTAGAACTTTACATCTTCTCTGAATGAACCATGCTCACAATTTAAACAACTCATGAGTGCTTTTCTCATTTATAATGCATTAGCTGGTCAGGATTTTACAGAAACTAGAACTCACTTTAAATCGAATCCACCTCCATTGTGTATGAAATTACAGACGAGTCTAATTTCATATTCCTGTACAGAAACATTCATCCTAGCACAGAATTTATATAATGTTGATTCTGTTACAGTTAGAACACAACAGAATACATATCAGCTTTATTACTGAGAAAAAGAAAAAAAAAAGGTGACTATCATGTGTCTAGTCTCATATCTACTCTCATATCTCAACCTTTCTCAAGTGGATTTACTCCAGACTCACGGCTTGTCTGAGGACGTACCGATGTCAAACATAATTCAAAACATGAAACGTCAAAGTCCTATTTTTGTGTATCCTCTTTTGTCATATGGTGAGCTGTTACAATAACAACAAAAAAAACCCAACAATATATAGCCCGTTAGACCGGAAAGAGCTGGCTGACCCAGTTAAAAGTAATGGGTGCGGAAATGATCCGACTTCCCAGCTCTGTTGTTTGAAGGGCTTGTAGTAAAACAGTGTGAATTCCGCACAGTCAGCGTTTGTCCTGACACTAAAATTCAGACCAGCCTTTGTTGGAAAATCTACTTATCACTAAAAAATTGCATAACAAACTGCAGTCTGCCATTAAAAAGTTCACTTCCCTCACGACCTCACATTCACTTCCCTCACGACTGTCTATATTTCATATCGTACACCTTGCTCCAAAGAGTAAGTACATCATGCGGGCCCTCATTCCCAAAGCCTCCTCCACAACCTCCTGCCATAAATCAGCCCAAAACGAAGACTGTGCCATTCCCAGATGTCAGGGAGGGTGGGAAAGCAACTATTGTTTGGGAAAGAATTCAGAACAGGTGTGGAACAAAAACAGGAGCCTGGATCAAGACAGGCAGTGTATCACTTTATAACTCACTCCTCTGGTCATTTTTTCCATTATTCATTGTTTTAACTTAACAAAAGAGTTTGCAGGTCTGAAACATGATTTTCAAACACGTTTAACTTTTAAAGCTTGCATAGAAAAAAGTTGCACACCGGTTATATAGGTGCTAAGACACATAAGCAGTAAGTCAAATTAAACTTCTGTTTAGTAGACCTACAAAATCATTCCTTAAAGAGCATTAGCAACTGCTTCTATTACTATTAATACTAATATTATGACTCGGTGAGATCTATCTAAATGAAAACAAATAGACTTATCATTTGCTAAAATAAAGTTCTGGGCTAAAATATCTTAGAAATTCAAGCTGGTCAGCATAATCACTTTTGCACCTTGCTAGCGAAGGGCCTGCTACCGTAACTAGAGAAGGTTAAGTATTCTTTTTACACTAATGAAGCAAATTAAAGCTGTTCCCCTTTTCCTGTGATCTTGCCTCTGAAATAAAGGCCATCTGGGAAATACCAGCAGGCCCTTTCCTTTACTCAGCCAGGTACTGGTTCTCTCCTAGGGGCTTGTAATTAACCCCCACTGTTCCAGTTCCTTCTCATCTCTACTGACTTTCATTCCTGTGTTTCCATCTTTCCAACCGGAACCCGAGGAGAAGCCTGAATGCCTGCAGGGAAGTCTGGACAAGGCACTACACAAGCTTAAAAAGAAACCAGATGTGCAGTGTCATGCTGTACCAGGCTTGCAGAACAATCTGGGGACCACCATACACAGGGGAAAACACTTGAAATGAGAGGCACAGGGTTCTTTACAAATCCTGAGCACTTTAACAAATTACCAAACACCCACCTGACCACTGGGTTTCCTCGCCACTAAGTGTGAAAAAATAAATAATTAAAACTTTCAATGTAATCTAAGCCTGAAGCAATGTAAGAATATGGTATATACCTTCTCGGTAAGGTTTATCGGACCAATTGAAGTTGCAGAATGATGGTGTCTTCTCTGTTCTCTCAGACGCATCTGCCTCATCCCACCCTTTGGCTTGGATTTTTATTCAGACACTCTGACAATGACCCATCAACATGATTAGATTAGTAATACATCCATCAACTTCCCCATAGTTTCAATTCCATACTAGCGATATTTTAATGATCAGATAATGCAATCAATTAAATCATTTGCTTTGATGAGGTATTAATGGGTCAAGCCAAAGCTGTCCTAATTTGGAACAGGATCTAGCGCAAAGCAAGGAAAACAACCCTTGAAACCCAGACGGTCATGCATTATTGATAGGTCTATACAATAGACTCCTCTGGCCCTTGAGATAAGCGAGAAGCCAGGGTGCTGTGCCTCATTAGGACAAAGTAAAAGAACCAAACATGATAATAAATGTCATGCCAGGGAAACGTTGCTCTCAAGACAAAGCCGGGGTTGCCGTAAATCCTCCACCCCATTGTGTACCATTAAGCTGTTGATATATTGAAGTTTGGATCACGGGAAGGTCACAGGAGCTTTTTAAATCTACCTCAACCCCCCACGTCCCAAACAGAGTCCACTTAACTGACTGAATGCACCTTTACTTTTGTTATTCAGCAATGACTAACGTTCAGCAGACCCATAGAAGGGCAACTAAAGCAGACACCGGGGTGGAGAAAGTGTTTAATGGGGGCAGTTCAGGGACCAGCACCACGCGTTGAGCAGCTTTTTAACCTGCATTGTTCTAAGTGTTAAGTGCCCTAAAGTAGTTCGGTTCAGACAAAAGCCCACCTTTGAGTCATCATCTTGCTCGTGCAATTTTGCCTGGCTGATGAACGCCAAACACAATCTTTTGTGAATGAATAAATCATTTGACTAGAACCTATAATCTTATCAAACTCTTATCAACAAAACCTGACTGAGATAAAGAATCTGTGTATTGGAATGGCCAGATTTGTTTTGTTTTGACTCTCCCATAGTGCTTTGGCACATTACATCCTACTTGTTGCTAATGTGCAATGTGTCACGTAGATGTAGCACTTTATACACACTCACAGATTCTTAGCAATAAACTCAGTGAAATCATAATCTAAAACAAGTTTCACTGTTCCTTTATTCCAGTAACCATGAAGCAAGCTGAGTTGCACTTGACTGAAGCAGGTTCTATCATTTTTACAAGTTTAACAGTACCTACATCACAGAAGCGTTCCTTTAATCCAGATACATGGGATTCATACTACACCTGCCAGACTTTAGTGGAATGTTAAGCCCTCGACCTATGCCTTATGAGTGATGAGTGAAATGCCATGGCCTCGAAAAAATATGTTAGAAAATGTATGATACTGGTCTCTTTAGCATTAATAGAGAAGGTCGAGTCTACATGTGACGTGTGAAGACTCATAGGTGACGTGTGAAGATTCTTTAATCAGCTTGATGTTCTTGTTAATTAGTTGTCGATGGTAAAATCACAAGGAAGTTACTTTCGAATAGGTTATAATGCCCTCTGTTTAAGTCATGGATATAGTTTGTGCTAATTTGTTAAGAATTGTCATTCTCCAAAATCTATGTATTAATTCATTCATCTAAAAACTTTATCCAAGTCAGTGTGACAGTTTTTGATTTCAAATATGACATGAGCCAGCCATTCAACAACTAAATGAATAATGGGATTCAAATGGTCTCAGGATTAAGTAGTCAGATTAGAGGATCAATGCTTAATCTCCAGAAGCACTGTACCAAATATCTAACATGTCACAACTGGATTTGGATTTGTAGATTAATGAATTTTTCTGGATGTGTATTTGAAGATGCCCTGCCAAACGTATTTCATTACTTTTGTGGTAATGTCTGAAGTTTACCATGGACTCTGTAACATTTTTTGTGGAAAAAATGCCTCGGTTACCTTGTTTCAAGCCATTCTAATGTGGTATAGAAAGCCTGCAGGAAGACTCAGCTCGATTTGAGCCAGTTCTCATTAATATTCAATGAGCTATGCTGCTTGGCTCCGATTGGCTAACCGCTAGGATATGAGAGCATGACTATTCATTCACGCAGCGAAATAAGTAGCCTAGGATAGAGGAACCTTGTTTACAATCACCTGGAATTGTGGCAGAATGGCTTCTTCAGGTATATTGACGTTCAGCCGTCCTTGCTGTATAGGAAACTCACTGAGCTACACGAATTCTGTGGGCGCGGTCTCAAGTGAGAGAGCTCATGAATAGTAATGAACTCCATCATTTCTATGTTACTCTGAGCAGCTTTTCTAACTGACCTGATTTCTCCGCGTATTTCTTTTCAGTGGCTAGAACTGACCGGGGAGATAGCAGTTCATTTTCACATTCCCGACGCAACACAAACACATATGGACCTAACACATATCAAAAAATACAAGTAAAAACGGTTTTGTGTGGAAGTGCACCTTTAAAATGTTTGAAAAGTTGGATTCATAGCATTGACCATGTCATGCTGTTGATTGAGTGCAATATGAATTTATGAAGAAGCTATCTGATTCAAGCTAAGGCTCTACTACATTATATCTGAGCAGTTAATATTGCATCGGTATTTACAGCGTTTGGTGTGTCCGTTGGTGGAAATCAACAACAGCTGCTTTCTGCATATCTCCTTGAGATAGGTGTGTTCCTTAAACACTCCAGGGTCAAACACATCTCGCTTTCCCCATCTCTCTTTTCCTCCACCGATAACACATTGCATACGTTTCTCAGAAAGCAGCCAGAAGCCATAAGCATTTTCACAGCATTCACTAACTGTTAGTATGACGTGTCGACCATGCGTTAAGGTCACAGCGGCGCAGCCCGAGTGTTATATTAACAGCAAGGGAGCAAACAACTGCTACTTCTGTGTTACCTCTGTAGTCAGATCACATCTCAACAGGAAAGCAATATCAACTGCAGCACATAACACCCACACTATATCTAGAACTTATCCTTAACTCGTAACCTTTATTCCATTTAACAGCAAACACAGCAGGCAATACGTCAACCGATTGCTGTCAACCATTCACTAATCGTTTTACTTCCTCTTTTGTGCGGCTAAGCCTTTCCAGATTTTTTTTTTTTTTACATCAATAAGCATTATTAGCCACATTAGCCATCTCTTTTGCATGCACTAGAAACTGGAGCATGTTTGATCGTGTTTGTTTCCAGCCTCTCTGCCCTACTTAGTGATTTTCTCTTTAAGGCAAATGCAATATGGTGCAATATCTGTCTGTATACATTACATTTGGACTACTGGTTGAGGATATTTCAGGGTAGCAGATCTGGGTGTGCTGCATGATGTACCTTAGCTACTCACTGTAGACGTTGTGGCAAATTAGGAGCCTTGTTTACTGAGCTCTCTCCCCCACCCTGTATTGAAAAGACTCAAAGGACCTTTTCACACCTGGTTATTAACAAGAGCTAGCGCTCAACAATTACCATTGCTGTAATGCAAATTTTACAGCTGTTTACTTTTTATCAGGCTGTGCTTGTATTTCCGGTTTAAATGTTTTTGTGTCACTGTTTAATACTTTTATCTAGAGTGAGGTTATAGTTTATACAAAGCTGTGTATTTGTGGTCTGGTCCACATGGATTTAATTCACAGTTGACGGTGACTGCCATTACGCCCTTGAGCAATGCACTTATCCCAACTTGCTTTAGGCAGAGTGTCTCTGTGGACTAGTTACTGTATGTTACTTTGGCCCATGAGCTTAATTCCCACTGGAAATGTCTGGCCACCATAAAGAGCCACGCTTATACATGCTTGCCCAAGATCTGTCTCTTCTGTTGTTCTTGATCTGGTGTTTTTGCTGCAGATCCTCGGCTGAACCCGCTGCCTGTCCAATTTCATTACCCGCTAGTCAAGGCATGAGTCATAAACAGGCCTCGAGTGCTACTGAAATAGGGCTCGCCTTCACTTTCGACCGCCTCCCATCCGTTACAAGGAAACGACTGTCAAACCTCACTGCTGACAGAGACAAAGATTTGTCACATGGGGTATTCAGATCATTCAGACGCTGATCGGAACTGGCAGGTCGCGACATTAAGTGCTGCTCACGTGGACAATTAAGAGATCGGGACGCTACGAGAGAGCCGGCTTCAGAGCTGCGACTAAACCACTAGGGATTGTACCGAATTGATTATTTATTACAAGGATAGTTAATAAATGATGAGCTTTCTGAAGGATGTTTGGATGGAGAAGAAATGCAATAAAGTATAAAGAATCTTTGACACCTCACAGTCCGATTTCAATTCGCTGAAACAGAGCCGTGAACATATACATGCATAAATAAAAATATAAAATATTATATACGTAAATCTACATATTTTGCCAAACTATATCTGCCTCCCCAACAGGACAATGACCCTTTTCCTTCTTTTCCATGTATTTACATTTCGCTCTTTATTTCACCTATAATAATGAAATAATAATACTGTTTAGCCACCTAACAAACTCCTTACCCATCACCACCACCACAACAACACAACCCCCTTACCCCCTGCCACCACCAAGTAAGAAAAAAGGGACCTACAAACATGTTCTCCTCCCCACCCACCTATAGCTGCGAAACAAAAAACAAACAGGAAGACAGACAAACAAACACACTCAGCCAGACAAAGCAACCTACATCCGCAAATAGACATCCATCTATATATCGACTAAGACGGATAACACCACCAGCTCTGTTGAGACGTCAATTCTGGTCAGAAGATAAATAAGTAAACAGCAGTTCTGACAGCAGGACAAACTAGAAATCCCTTTTTTTTTTAAAAATGCGTTAGTGTTTCTATAGTAATCACTGTCTCAGGGACTTTTATGCTGGATGCTTTGCAGAATTGTATTTAAAAACGAATGATTTTCTGTGAGGATATTTTTATATAATATGCTTTGGAAGGAGTCTCCAGTGTCAGAGGTAAAACCGTTGCTCTTATTCACAACTTAGGTCAAATCCAGATATTTTCACATCATCACTTTTACAGTTGTGCGCAAACAGCTGTCTAGTGTGTGAAGAGACACCATTAATCTTATCGACCCCTGCACTTTTTACCTACAGAGCCGGAGGAAGTCGATGTCGCTAGGAAACTCTCCGACCCCTTACCCTCTAATTAGAAACAGGTGTAAGTGAGGGGGCTTTATGACGGGATTACGGTTACAGACGTTGTCACTGCAAATACAGAGCAGAGCCGGTTGCGGGAAATGACTGTTTACAAGATCGAGCTTGTTGAGAAAAAGTTCATTTATAAAGCTCATGAGAGAAAAAAGAAAGAAAAACAAGAACAGCTTGCTGCATTATGTGCTTTGGACATAAAAATGTTTGTGGGCTCTGAATTTTCCTTGTAGTCCAGACTGATGTGGTTAGTGGTAGCGTCCGGTGGAAGAGATACGGTGAGAGTTAAAGACAGGTGGTGAGTGCTTTCCGAGAGCTAGAGGAGGACGAGTGGACACGTGGCTTAGCAATCAAATTTTAGGTGACCTCAGGCCTTGTGACTTTCTGTTGGGAGTCAAGCAGACTTTGCTAGAACTAATCAAACTACCTGAGAAAACGCTAATGTGGCTCATGAAGAATGCAAAAGTATCGAATTGCAGAAGGTCAGCTCGGTCCGAGTGACGGTTTTGTAAGGTCAGCAAGTCCGAGTGACCCACAGTTCTTCTCCACCAGGCGTATTTTACAGCAGCAAATAAAAAAAAGCTAAAATACAAATATTGTGATGAAAAAAGTGAAAAAACTGCAGGAGGTCAAGCCACCGCTAATCACATCTGTATTAGGGTTAACAAGTGAAGTGAGAGAGCCTGTCTGAGGTACAACTCTTGCTGTCTCGATGATGTCACGCTTGCTGTCAACACTTCAGACGGAGGAAGTGACTTGGCAGGACTCTGCTTGAGCTGCTGGGCTTCTCCTCCTCTTACAACAGAGTTTAAAAAAAGTGTTGCCGTCTGCTTAATTGGGCTCGTCTGAAGAGGTTTACGTGCCTCATAAAGAGCCTGCCTAACTCGTTTGAGGTTATAATTAGGATGAGTTGCATGTTATTGTGCTCAAACACATTTACTGCTCAGCTTTTAAACACCGAGATTGACTTGGTGTTCAGATCAGTGTTTCATTCTCCACATGGGAAGTCTGGCTTGCAGTATGGTATTATGTACATATATATAAATCTATATAATATATATTGTGAATTATTAAGGTCTGCCGAACAGAGTATATGGCACTTTTAAAATATCAGACACTAACACTTATTAATCGGAGGTTTGTCATTTATTTATTTATTTGTTTGTTTGTTTGTTTATTATTATTATTTATTTATTATATTGTTTATTTCCTTATTCATTTATTTGTTTATTTACATTGGCTTGCTTACTTGTTTATAAATAACAAATTTGTTGGTATTTATGTATTATTTGTTTGTTTATATGTTTGTGGGTTTTTTTTAGATAAAAAAAAACATTTTTACATTTTCCATTTTTTTGATTGTTTTAATGTTTTTTTCTTAGTTTCTTTGTTGGTTGGTTTGTTTCGAAAGAAGTAAATAAACACCTGTCTGAAGCGCTAATCGTGCCATTAAATGGAACTTTCAAATTTATCAACATTTCAGTAATTTTTTGTCATTTTTTTGCTAATTTATTTAGATTTTTTTGTCATAGTCTGAATAAACATCAGTCATAGCAGGTCTACATATTTAATTAAATATTTACACTTTTATTTAATACATTAAGCAATTAATACATGTGCTAACTTAATTTCTACTTTGATAGCATTACAAAAATTTGTAATAAGCCGATGTTAAATAACACAGAAAATATCCTTAAGGTAAACCTTAACCTTGACGATACCTAATCTGCAAATGGTCTACATCTCTGCAAACAAGGGTTTGATAAAGGTTTTACAGCATGTCATTTCTGCAGTTTAAGATGACCTGGATGAAACTGTTAGCTTTACTGCACACAGATATCGCAGAGTAATGTTTATCCTGGTTGAGTGAGAGAGGATAAAACACCCACATGGGCAGGAACTCTGCAGTGGTTCGAGGACAGCTGAAATTCTTCAGTTTGGTCTAAGTATCAGATTGTTTAGACTGGATGTGACTAACTTATTCCTTCATCCCTGTTAGACACTCAGATCCATTAGTTCCCTAGCACTGTAATTTGTGTAAGGAATATAACCAAATTAACAGTATGACTTCTCATGTGTTAAATCCATAGTTGCAACTGTCTGCAAATTGTTGCAGTATAAACAGAATAAAAACCGCTGATGGTGACTGTTTTTTTTATCATCAAAGCATGTTCTATTCCACTTATTCCACAACAATTTACAAAATGCATATTTATTAAGAACTCTTAAGTCATAATTGTAATTAATTTATGATTACAATTTAATGTTGTATCCACAAATTAAGCTGTTTCCTAACATCACTGCACACAGTCTTTCAGTCACCAAGACAAAATCCTGAAGATTTTCCTTTGGTTGAAAATTTGCTGTTCATTTGTGCCGGGACTAGGACCTACTTCCATAAATGTTAAATAAACATCTTTTGCAGGAGCTATATTTATTTTATTTCATAGTGTTATTTTAAATAAAGTCCATGCAGTTATTGTGATATGAAAAATATAATATCCTCACTTTTGAAGAAGATCGAATGGTATTTCCTTCTGTCTGGGATATGATCTGCTGGCTGGCTGCTCTAAAAAAGACCTGCACCTTTTTTTCATTCTGCTGGCATTCGATCTATTATCAACTCTCCGGCACTTGAGGTTAACGGACCCTGAAGTTCAGCTATCTTCATAAATCAACTCTTTTTACACATTTAAACATGGATGCTTTCGTTATCGAAGATAACATTTTATGCAGAACTGTGTGCAGAAATGTACTCGGTTGCATCTGGTGCTATATTTTATTTAAGTGTCTTAAATTGTTTACGTATGAAAAGCAAAAGAAGTGGAATGTTCATGGTGAAAAATCGATAAAGAAGTCTTTAAATCTTAAAGAGTGTCTATGCAGGATTTCAGATAGCAGCAAAGCGTGAATGAGTCACAGTTTAAGGGCGTAGTGTCTATAGATGAAAAAAAAAAACATGACATAACTTTCACCACAAAAGGAGACACGATAATAGTTCGAGAGAGCAAAGCGGTCTTCGGCTACATCGTGCCTAAGTAATTATCACTGAGTAAACCATTAATCGTAACCAAGTATTCAACTCTTCAAAACAAGGAAGAAATGTGTCACCACTGATGACCATCTAAGCCAATATTCCACAGCAGGCATATCAAACCCAAGATCACATCCAGCTCCAGACAAATCCATAACAAACAACACACCATATCCTTCATCTCCAAGACTAGAAACCAGAATGTTCAAAACATTCACTCAAAAATTCCTCTCTTCTTTAATAATCTTAATTCGTCTTATCTCTCTGATCTTCTCTACCAGTCTTCTCTGCCCACACCCTCAGATCCTCCACTTGTTTACTATTCATTCTAAAATCTGTAGCTTCAGGCTTTCTCTGGAGAGCCTCCTTAAAACTCTAACTCGTTCTCCTCAGAATCAGGCTCCACTTTCAACACGCTCCATCCTTTATGATAATTCTGATTACTCTTCAGTCCTTATGGACCATCGCTCATCTTATGGTATTTAATATTTATGCTATTTCTATTTTGTGCTATATAATTACCTGTATACGAGGCGGTTCTAATCGATCGCTTGTGTGTTGGACGTCAGAATTACACTACGCTCTGTTTAGCTAACAGCTTAATAAAATTTCACTCAGGGACAAATGACAAATAAGTAGCCAGGTCTATGAGCCATACGTAGAACACTTTCCTTAGCAAGCTGTAATCATTGAGAACTTTTCATCTTATTATAATCGTCTATTCTTAGTAAAATATTCGAAATGATCGTAATATCATTGTACTTTGTACATGAGTCCTCAATCACTGCAAGCGTTTCCTGTTTTAAAAGGAAATCTCAGCCACAGAACATAATGATGATGTCTCAACAGTTCCTGTCCAAAAGTAAGAAAATACCTATTGTTGTGCTTCCGTCTGAACGGGACAGACTTCATCTCGAGAACACAAACATTGATCAAAAATCGCTTCACGAAATTAACAGGGTTGTGTTTTGAGGTGTCTGTATGCTGACATGACTATGAAATATCCTAATACACCACATGACTGATGTACATTGTATATATATATATATATATATATATATATATATATATATATATATATATATATATATATATATATATATATAGTATACATATAGTATCCTCTAGTTAATAGTATATATTATAGTATATGCTTTATAGTTTTGAAAGCGTTGTTTCATTTGACTATGAACTGCGTCAGCTCTATACGGTTGAATTGAAGCTTCTTGACTCGATTCTAGATATATATGAAAAATGTAATATAAAAAATATTATTGTAATATTATAATATAACAAAAAATGTATATATGAAAAGTCATATATAAAAAATACATGTATATACTCATCACAAGGGATTAAAACATGTTAGTGAACATATACATGCCCTAAATAATGAAGTAACAATTATCTATTAATTAATTAAATAAATAAAACCAAAACATTACATGACAAATAAACAAGTAAATCAATTCAAATCTAATTTAGACATATGCAAATAAATAATAATTATACCAATGACAAAGTTCTCTCACACACACACACACACACACACACACACACACACACACACACACACACACACACACACACACACACACACACAAACACACACACACACAAACTTAAACCTACAAGTTTCCACAAAGCCACATGTCCCATTTACATCCACATCCTTTACAACCTTTAAATATTTTGTAATGATTAACTGACATGAGGTTTTTTTTTTCAATTCTATAAAGACATGCAATTCTATAAAGGATTAAATTCTAATCAATTTCACTTTTAATAAGTCAGTGATTTAATGCAGAGAATAAGAGCAGGTTATTTACCATGAATCATAACAGGTCCGAAATCAGATCCTCACCTTATCTGCTTTCCTTATTCCTTTACAAATGATGTCTGTAAAGCTACAAAAAAAAGAATAAAAAGCCATAAACAGCAGAGATCCTTCAGTCCCTCCGCAGCTTCACACTGTGCTGCGGCTCTGTGCGCGCCCCCGACTGGTGCCGTCGGCGCGCATGCGCTGTAGGAAGCGGATAGCTGCGGAATGGGACCGTCCCACCAACGGGCTGGGGGGGGAATGTTGGGTAATGGGGGAGGACGATGAGGAGTAGGAGGAAGAGCAGGAGGAGGCAGGTAGAAAGTGAGCAGGATTACAGTCTCTGGGCTATTGACGTTAAGGGATTTGTGAGTTTAAAAAAGTTACCACACAGTAAATTGGGGGGGGGGGGGGGGATGAGGAGTAGGAGGAAGAGTAGGAGGAAGAGCAGGAGGTGGCAGGTGGAAAGTGAGCAGGATTACAGTCTCAACTCACTGAAGCTGAACATGGGCTAATGGTGTTAAGGGATTTGTGAGTTTAAAAAAGTTACCACACATTAATTGTGTGTGTGTGTGTGTGTGTGTGTGTGTGTGTGTGTGTGTGTGTGTGTGTGTGTGTGTGTGTGTGTGTGTGTGACTGGGGGTGGTGTCGTGGGGGGGAGTAGGAGGAAGAACATGAGGAAGAGCAGGAGGGGGGTTTTTTGGGCGTGGGAAGGAGGAGGATGAGGAGTAGGAGGAAGAGCAGGAGGAGGCAGGTAGAAAGTGAGCAGGATTACAGTCTCAGATCACTGAACATGGGCTATTGATGTTAAGGGATTTGTGAGTTTAAAAAAGTTACCACATAGTAATTGATACAACAAAGTGTATGATACTAGCTTAGGATCTATTTCTAAAACATTTGCTTTGTGCAAATAGAATTTCTAACTTTTTTTTAAAAGTCTGGTTAACTCTAAAAGTGAGTCTCTGCCTTATCACCTACTAAACTTGTTTGATGATAATGTGATATCATTATTACAAACTGAACCCGTTGGATGTATATAACATTTCTTATCACTACGGTATGTCACTGTCTAAAAATATAATCATAATTAAGTTCTATCTGGATGGAATTAAATTAGCATGTGATTATGGGCTAATTTTCCTATTGAACAGATGCTATTCTGAATTTCTGTCCAGATTGACGATGTCTGTGTTTTTCCTCGTCCTGCTCTGAGAAAATTATAGGCTGAAGAACATGATGTTTTTTTGTCAAACTGAAAATCGTGTCTCGTCCAGATACAAAGATGTCTGTCTGTTTCGATTTGATGTATTCGGTCTCGTAGAGCATGTTTAAGTGACGGTTCCCCCAACAATTAAACCATTCCTGAGCTTCTTGTGTACTTTGATTATTGAATTGATTATTGCTTTATTGTTTTATATAATTTGTTGCTGGAACTTTTTTCCATCCTAAAAACTGACCCCTTGGACATCATGCTGTGAACGGAGAAGCATGATCATATGGTCATGACAAAAACACCTGAGTTTGTTAAAAAATACAGCTATCTAGAAACTCACTTATCTGCGGTCGTTTTATTGCTGCATGGAATTAGGAGTTGTATCGCTATTCTATTGCAGACGTCCCCCTGATAAATGAATCCCGTCTAAATATAGGGCTTTATCTTGTTTTGCTAGTTTTAAAATGCTTGGGTTTCAATCTAAACACGTAGAGATGGTCAAATTGAGAGGGGAATCATGAGAGAGAGAGAGAGAGAGAGAGAGAGAGAGAGAGAGAATGCTTTCCTTACTTCGTCCCCTCTTTTTTTCTCCCACTGTAAAGATAGATCAGCATGTCAACCTGCAAACGGAGAGGGGGTCAGCTCGGCTCGCTTCCACCTGTTTTTCATTCTCTGTCTTGTCAATTTGACAGGCGTGAACACACCAAGTTTATGGTGTTGTTAGACACAACATTAACTCAATACATCTCATTTTCTCCAGAAGTTCACGCTAAACTTATTTATGAACACTGCAATCCATAACGCTTATTTGTTCCAAATTGCTTTACCTATTAAATCTGCATTATAAGCTCTGTTTGATTTGTCTTTACTTATTTTGTGTTTCAGGAGCACTGACCTCTAAAACACATCTGTAAACAGAAACCTGGTATCCTTTAACCCTGATCCTACTGACCCTTATGTTGAACCCTGGGGAACTCAAAAGCCCAGACTTCCTGTAGGCCACCATGTAAATTGTAGCAAGAAGGCCGTAAGCTCGAGTCTACGTACATCAGGAATTCTCTAAGGAGACCTGACATCCTGTAAAGCGTCAGTTTTACATCCAGAACCCCTCAAAGAGCAGGTGAGGAAATCCACACGTACCTCCAGGCAGCCGCGATGCTACGATCACAAGCAAGAGGAAAACGGCAACGCAAGCAACAGACGGCGTTACAGACCACCTGGTTAGATGAAAAAATACAAGGCTGCAGCAACATTAAACAATAAACAGTGTCGATAAGACTTCCTGCAAATGATTTATGGACTTTTACATGTCATAAATCAAATAAATTTGAAAGCATAACTATAGTTAATGTGCTTACAGCATAGCATTGTGGGATTATCGACTCTGTTTACTCAGAAGGTGTTGAGTCATTTTCCATGAAAGCTTTTCTGACAGCAGCGTCAGAGCTGTACATTTATTCACCTAGACTTGTATGACACTGTACAGAATCCACACAGAAAGATAAATGCATAATCGCTGATATGGAGATGTCAAGGGATATGCCAATTTATCCAGAAGCACTTTCATCAGGATTGTAGGAATCAATTTGAGAAAACTAGACATCTTTCTGTCAAGTAAACGTGGATCCATTGGGATTTATTTCCGCTAGCAGAGTAAATATAGACAAAACATTTTGCTGTATTATGTCTGAAATGGCCTTTGTCAATTGTCAACATTAATTACTTGTTTAGAGAACTGTTAAAAAATATAAAAGCAATATCTGCACAGTTGTGATCGGCCTATGATGAACCACAGCCGTGCTGATATCCAGCATAACTGCATCTAATTTTTGATTTGATACATTATTCAAACTTCATTGTGATATTACCGAAAAAACTTGATGCAGTCATTTCCATCTGAAGAAATAAAACAACATCTTTTTTTTATTTTCTTCTGTCCCCCGTTGGTGTAATTTGATATTTCTCCACATTTCCAAATCCGTTAAGACCTCAGGAATGATTTGCTGTGAACCCGCACTAACACATACACACACAGTCTAATTGAAGATTGACGACACCTTCAGGGTAGGACGTAGCCAGAAAACAAGCAAAGGCCATTTGGTTCTTTCCTTACCATTTTGAGGAGCCTCTTGTGAACCTCATGGCAGGTTTTAGCAGACCTTCATTAAGCAGCTCATTGATGTCCAGACAAAGTTTGCCTCTTTTGTATGGACTCTTAACTGGAGGGTGTCATGTCCTGGGTTGTGGGGGTCACAACAATGCACTCTCTATTGAAATCATCATAGATATCTTGTATCTAGCTGTTTTTTTGGGTTTATCCATTCAGCTATAAACCTGTGACTTAAGGATTGGAATACATTTACAAATGTAGGTGTTAAAAATTAGTTAGCTTGCCAGTCCTTTGAAAGGTGTCAAAATGCTAGCTATTTAATCTGAAAAGTTCTATCTCTATTCTATATTAAGTATAAATGGTCATATTTAGCTAGTACACAATATTCACTAGTAAAAAGTACAGTATCGTACAAAAATAGACAATGCTGGCTAATTCTTCACCCTCTGTAAAGTTTGACACTCATTTGATGCACATTATTAAGTGACAGGTTTTGCATGCATGTTGGTTATCTCATGGTTTCCTCAAGGTTCCTTGTTGTTCTCCAACTTTCCAAAAACATGCTGATACATAAATCAAATGTTAAATTGTGTGAATGGTTCCCAGTGGTGAACTGTATATTTGCTCTGGATCCAACATAACCCTGACCTGAATAAAGCAGTTACTGAAGATGAATGAATGAAATAAATAATTTGAATAAACACCTATGCTTGGAATTTTGGTCATTGCTATAAAATGTAATGGATATGACATGCGCAGCATTTGTCTCTCATGTATTTTTCAGCATTTGGGTATTGTATACAATCGGCTATGCATATTTGGACCTGTCCAGATTTCAGGGGTAAACTGTTGCAAACACACTCAGGTCAGCAGGTCTTACTGTGGTAGGTCTTCTGCTGGATGTTCGCAGCTCTCTTCATGTTCTTTTACCTCAGCCTAACCTTTGGCCCCGCCCCTCCTCTTCTCACCCTCTTTTGTTTGGAGTGTGCATCACGTATGGAGTTTTTGTTTACTGCACATAATCTCACCGGTGAGGGTGAAAGAAGTAAACGTGGCCTGTCCTCTCTGGTTTGTTGACTTCGGCGGCTCAGGTTGTTTTGTCTCAAATGAGTCGCGTCGTTTAGGAGCCGTTATGTTGTTTAGACTCTGGTGTGCAGTTCAGTGGGTCTGATACTGCCAATTTATTCTAAGAACAATTATGCTGGTCTGATGGAAAACCAAATTATAGGATTGGCAAAATATATTTACAAATGTACTGTGTGATCTTAATCCTTGTGAAAAATTCACGAAAGCATATGTAATTTTTTTTAAAATATATAAATGTTATTTTAAAGGAGTGGTTAATCCAAAATAGTTAACTTGTTGAATGTTATAAGTTTCAGTAAGTTATTTTTGATTTTAGATCAATTCTCTGGAGATTTGTTCAATGGCCCAAATTTATGTCTCCACCTTACAGAGATTATTCAGTATTTGCCAGGTTCTAACTAATTTTCCTGCAATGTTCTAATAACATTGTTCTCAGAATCACAAAACAACACAATACACACTTTCTGAAAAAGCTTCCCACAAGGACAGCTCTATCGGATTCCTCAGAGCGACTAGAGAGCAATCCTATTGTAAAAGCGGTAAATTTAACTCTTTAAAATAAAATATGATTTGAATTTACATTTAAAATAAAATATGACTATGCTTTTTTTAAATGATTTTCTACTTGGAAACATTAGTGAAAGGTTTGTTTCCTTTTGCCATGTGGAACTTTATGGAATTTCATTTTGATAGATGAAATACTGCATATTTCATCTAATTATTTCTAATTTAATCTAATTCCAGCTATTCCTTTACCAATGCATCAGCCTTTTTAAGAAAACTCTGAAATGCTGAAATGGAAGACAAATCAATATAATGTGATGATGATGATGATAATTCTTCATATAGTGTAGTAATGGACTACAGTGTAAATCGGTGAGCAGCTTTCAGTTTACTGATAATACATGTCAAGAATAATAGAGATTAGTTTATCTACTTGGAACAACCAAACCTATGACAGTGATAACAAAACAAAAACAACAGTAATAACCAAGCAAATACACAAGCTAAAATAGTAAACTATTTAACAAAGCAGTCACCATTTTTGACACTGATGGAACCTTGTGGCAATATTTGCAACCATTTTGCAAGCAAAGGCCATTCGCCAAAAAAGCCCATCAAATCTTCATGTGTGAAAATGACCCCAGGCCAGTGTAAAGTCCACCATCACCCTCAAATGAGAGTGTGAGTGTGAAGCTTGCGCTGACAGCAACTAAACAAGCTGGCTAAGAAACACAAACCAGCTCTGGGAAAGCAGGCAAAAGGATCTACTAAGATTAGAGAACATATATAGTTCTGCATTACCAAAGTGATAGCAGCAAATCTGGTTTTTGTCCAAGATTTTGTCCAAGAACAAGCCTGAAATAAAGTATTAATCTGGAACACTTTCTACTTAAGAGGGTCTGATAACAGAAAGTGAAATAAAACAGCATCAAACAGATATGAAAACAGAATCTTGGTCAGAATTATAGGTTAAATGTGAACGTAATTCATCTATATGTAGAGAAACCTGTGTTCTCACCAACCCAGTCACTGAGGGGTTAATTCTCAATGCTGATCCCAAACCAACAACAACAACAACAACAACAACAACAACAAAAACAATATATATATATATATATATATATATATATATATATATATATATATATATATATATATATATATATATATATATATATATGTGTGTGTGTGTGTGTGTGTGTGTGTGTGTGTGTGTTATTGCATTGTACTCCTTTCTTTGAGGCTGTTCTCACTACAAGCCACACTGCAGTAATATTTATCTCCTCCTGATATGCCAGACCAGGTGATGTAAATTAAGCCTTGCAGACGTAGGAGGCATTCCAGGCTCCAAAAGTTGGATCAAAACAGGATTTTGAGCTTTTTATTTCACTCTCTAAGGCAGAGTTATACCCAGATAAGCAGAGAGCCCTGTTTATCTAAGCATACCTGTGAGGCTGCTTCTGTATCTGAGTGTGTTTTACTTTACGCTCTCTATCACACTGAAGTGTTAGGAACAGACTGGTTTTGTGATCCTGGGCTTGTATTGCTAATCTGCAAGTAGATAACTGGATAACGGTCATCTCTCATGGGCAAAGTAACTTATAAGGGAGCATTAAATACTCATTAGCTTTGGTTTGGACTGAATTGGCCTTAGATGAGGTGAGGTTTGTTTCTTGTCTGCAGGGCTTGCAGATAAATACAGCACTGCGCTTAAGAGCTGAGCACGACTCTGTAGTGTTATGTAACAAGATATCCCAAAGAGACACTACTACTTTCTGTATGTAAATATTACATGAAAATAAAAATGGAATCTGAGGTACATATGTTTCTATGCTGACTCAGTTATTCATTTGTCCTCAAAAACCACTTTATTCTGGTAAGAATTATTCATTTCAAACCCTTAGCAAAGAATGCTAGCATATCCTTTTATTGTGCACGTGATCTCTCTCCTCCTCCAGTCTGCTCAGATGTCGTTTCCAGACACCAAACACTCTCCTGTGTCCTGAAGGGATGTATTTAAAGAAGGTCTCTCTCTAAAGTGTCCTATTGTCATAGCTGTTCAGTTCCCTTTCCGCTTCCTTTCTACCTGCTACAGCAAGTCAGGCGTTTAATTCAGATATCATATTGCACGGATGCGGCCGCACAGGAAGACCGCTGACACCTCCGCTGTCCCTAAACACACATCTAAGTGGACATGGCTTGTAAAGACAAGATGAAAGTGTGTTTCTGTATTTTCAGATCCTGTTTGGCTTTTTTTTTAGTCGCTGTTGTGTGACGAGCACTTAGCATCAGTCAGCATTGTTAGCAGTTCCTTCGGTTCCTTCCGATTTACTCAGTTTGCAAAACATCAAAAACTACAATGATTTAGTGCCATAATGGACATGATAGTATCTTATTTGGTACAAAACCCTTTGAAGGATTAATTAGGGGGAAAAAAATCACATTTCCACACTTTTAACTCAGCTGAAAATCTCTCGAATATAAGCAAATTTATGTAATATTTCTCACTATGAGGTCAATTTCTAGAAATAATTTTATTCAGATCATTCTTGTTTGTAGATATCTTCCACATGGGAATAAAACTTTACTGCCTAATCGAATGTCAGAATGCCTTCCAGAAAGTGGAATGGAAAGTTTGTTGCTGATAATATAGCTGCAGTTTGTCTAAAACTGAAAGTAAATAAATGATATCAAGCTTGAAGTCCTAAGATATGACCAGTTTGGGTAAAACAGCCTTTTGTTATTCTGATTAGCCTTGTAGCTCCAGCTCAATGCAAAAACAATAAAACCAAACCTGGCATAGTTTATTGACTTCACTTTTGTAGTGAAGGAAAACATTGTATACACAAATTTCCTTCTACCAACTTTTTTTGTAAGTATCTGAGGTAAAATATGCTTGAGGAACATCAGCTGTTGTTTGCTTTGTAGCGATAATCTCTCACCGTAAGCCGACAGTGTGTGTTAAGTTGGAAACTGAGTGCCATCGGGTGGGAAACTGAACTCTGAGGCTTCTCTGTTCTTCACATTCTAGTCTGTGAAGAAGACGAAACAGCACAGGAACACAGAGGATATTTTTTTACATGACTCGTAAAAGCAGAAGAGTTCTACTTGTTTGTTGTTTAGGATGCTATGTGATCTTCAACCACCCGAAAACATGTGGCAGTTCGTTCTTCAAGACCGAAAATATTGTGTTATAAATTGAATTGTAGGAGTGTCGCTAATGAGTTTCAGGCTGAGGGAAAAGCAATTTGCAGAGGCTTGTAAGAGCTGTTCCCACCCTGCCAAATGTTTCCTGTGTGCTTATTCAGCCTGCTAGAGACTGCAGGAAAAAGTGAGTGAGAGAGAGAGAGAGAGAGAGAGAGAGAGAGAGAGAGAGAGAGAGAGAGAGAGAGAGAGAGAGCAGATTTTTGAAAGCTTGCCATGTTTTGTTACTTCAGCAAATGGTGCTTGTTGATGAATCAGAGAAGATACGTACGTATGTTCATCTAAACTCATGTAAACTCAATCTGTACAGACTTGTATGTATGACTCCACCTTAATTATTGTGTATAATGTTTAGAGAAGACGCAACCAAGAGAAATGATTTGAAATGAGGAACCTAAATGCTCCTGGAGTACTTAAACCAGTACTATTACCAGTGCTTGTACCCTTGGATGCACTGTTCTCGGTTGAGCCCAGATCAGTTGCATGTGTTTTCTTTTCTTCATCCATTGAGCATCAGGGGAAAAAAAGAACAGACAAATTTCCGTGTACTTCAAAATGTTGGATGTTAGTCTAAGAACGATGTTAAAGCTGTGTGAGGGATTTCTGTAAATACATGCCATGATAAATTACATACACAACTAAAACGACACTGTAAACTCATTTCCAACCTAATTTCATAAAATAGTCTAGTCTGAAAAGGTTTATTCGTGTTTTTTGTCTTCAAACACATTGTTAAAAAGTTTCTATTCAGTCTGAGGCAAATGTTTGTAGTCGTTTTATAATCTAAAATTTTTATTCTGTCAATTCTTTTACTTTTATTATTTGTTATTTTCTTTATCATGAATTATGTTTACCTTCTGCTCTATGTTTATGTTCTGTAAAGCTGCTTTGAGACAATGTCTATTGTAAAAATCGCTATACAAATAAACTTGAATTGAATTGAATTGAAGTTTTAATAGTCTTCTTTCAAATAATCAGAATGCAGCATAGAGTCTCAGAGTCATGATGAGTATGTTACAGATAAATGAAGCTTCAACAGACTTGCTTTTTTACTAGTCTGCCCTGAAGTAAGACTTCAGTAGGATTTAGGTTTTAATGAAGTCGATCACTTGTATCGTTAAGTTCATGCAAAACTGTTCCTCTGTTCTCGATTATCACGGACAATCCTGCTGTATTTAATCTTTTTAATGACCTGGGGAGACAGTAGGATCTGGAGGGCATGTTTATGTGTGAGGATGTGTGTGTGTCTGTCTAAAGTGTGTATGCACAGCCATTCTGGCACCAGGCTTACACACAACCCCAGGGCTTAGTGTCCTACGCTTGTTTTCCATGGACATTACGGTTACTCTGAACAGGAGAGGTCACGTTTGACACTGCGAGACTTCATGCAGCCGTCGCAGGGCCTGTTGGTCGCCGTCTGTGCTGGACACAATAAGGGCTTTTTATGACCCTCAAGGGTGTGTATTATCCTCACACGTCTCCGGGTTTCACCACAGCATGGGGTTAAAGAGCATGTCATCATCGCAGCCACAGATGAACTTTTCTCAGGCTAGAACTGGAGTGAATTGGTTTCTTTTTTATTTAGAAAGGCAGGTCTCATAAAAAAAGTCAGCAGACACGGACAAAGTGTACAAATCGGTCCTCTGGTCTGAAACGGATGAGTTTTTTTAAATGTAAGAATAGTCGTAAATAAGCAGAACCTTGTATATGTACTAGGAAGAAAAGTGTTGACCATAAAAGATCTCTGAGCAATGCACATTTTTTATATAAAAGATTAAAGTGATATTACACTCAAAAATGAAATTTACACATATTAATTTTCAATAAAATACACAACGCTTCTTTTTATTGGATCAGCCAGGCAAGTTTACATTGAGATTCTCTTACCTTTACTACATTTACTACATTAAATCCTTGAATCTGATTGGTCAGAAGACGTTGATAGATTTTTTATATAACAGTCTGCCTGATGGAATGGAAATGAACTTGTAGGACATTCATTCATTAATTTTCTACCGCTTATCCGAACTTCTCGGGTCACGGGGAGCCTGTGCCTATCTCAGCGTCATCGGGCATCGAGGCAGGATACACCCTGGACGGAGTGCCAACCCATCGCAGGGCACACACACACACTCTCATTCACTCACACACTACAGACAATTTTCCAGAGATGCCAATCAACCTACCATGTATGTCTTTGGACCAGGGGAGGAAACCGGAGTACCCGGAGGAAACCCCCGAGGCACGGAAAGAACAATACTATATAAGTATTGGGGGAATCGAACTCCCAACCCTGGAGGTGTGAGGCGAACGTGCTAACCACTAAGCCACCGTGCCCCCCGCATTTTCTATCAGTATGAGCAAATTAATTGTTTTATGGCTGCAAGATTGATATAAAATGAGTCAAGATCAGTGTGTTTTCCCTCAGTTGGGATAATCTTACACAGAAGTTACCATACACAGAAAAAATGCTTATGAAAAAACACTTGTAGCATCTCAGAGAGCAGAAATGGGTTCGATATCACGATTTACTTTAAAGCTAGAAACATTTGTGCTGAAAAATCTATTTATTTATTTATTTATTTATTTATTTATTTATTTATTTATTTATGGAAGTTTTTTTTTATAAATATATTGTTCCTGGAAAAAAAAATATTACAATTTTGTAATATTCCAAGTCCAGAGTGTCTACTTTAATTGTCACCTCTGGAAAAATAATTAAAGGATCTCATGCACTGTATTTTGTAAAGTAACAGAAAATTCACATGAATTTTTAAGACCTTTATAAAGAAATATTTGCATATTTATTTTTCGAATGTAAAAATTCCAGTTTTCTTTCCAGTTCCTCTCAGCCTCCTCCAGGTCACAGGTTTTAAAAGCTGGGAGTCTCCTATTTTTTTATAAATTTAGTTGAAAATCACAACTCACCATTATCACAGATTTATCAAAGGTTATCATATTTATAATTGAGATCTCACAGCTGTTTTTAATGCTCGTCCAGTCACTTGAATTACATGGGATTCATCCAAACCTGTCATATAAATAATGTCAGCTTGGAGCTAATGTGTTATATCCTGTGGAATAAAAAGCAACGTGTCTTTAATGATAGGCAGAATATCATTATGAAGAGATAGATTACTGTTTGAATCATACAGTATATCTGTGCTGAAGTGGGGTGTGGAATTTCTGCCTTCTCCAGAGACTAAAGTTTCTTTTCCTGTGGGAAAGGTATGCGACAGAGGAAATGAGGTATAAAAGGATTAACCAGAATCCTTAACATAACCTACATGTAAATGTATATAAATGGGTGGAATTTCCTCAGTCTGTATGTGATGTGTGGGATTTAAATAATAATAAAATGAAAGAGTTTAGCTGAGAATTTTAACATCACATTGATGGTACTGTAGGATAAGGACTAGGCGATACTTCACTGATCCGAACAGTTCATCCATCTATCCATCCATCCATTCATCAAACCATCTATTCATCCATCTATCCATCCATCCATTCATCAAATCATCTATCCATCCATCCATCCATCCATCCATCCACCCATCCAACCACCCATCCATCCATCCATCCATCCATCCATCCATCCATCCATCCAACCATTCTCGACCGCTGATCCTACATAATGTCACAGGGAGCCAGGAGTCTATCCCAGGGGATTCGGGGAACAAGCCAGGGGACACTTTGGACATGGTTCCAACCCATAGCAGGGCACAATCACACACAAACTATGGACAATTCAGAGATGCCAGTCAGCCTATAGCACATCTTTGGACTGGGGGTGGAAACCAGAGAACCCACAGGAAACTGAGGAAGGAGATGAAGGAGAGAGACCTGGGAGGATAAAACTGTAATCGGAATCAAATCATTTTCCACAGCAAAATTTCTGATCAGAAAAGGTGGATTGTTTAAACAGATTTAACGGTACAACATAAGTTAAGTTAGGCTAGTTTTTCAGGTATCTCCAGCTACACCCGAAATGGCTAACACTAGTGTCAATGACAAAGAATTTGCTAACAGAATAACGGCTAGTAACTTAACATGAAATAAAGCAGTCATTACAGTCAGGAATGGTCTTTCGGCACCACTTTATGATGGCGATCCAAATGTAATAATAATCATTCTCTTTAAGGTTATTGCAAACAATAGCAGAACAAATTGTAGGCGTATTGTTAGCGCAGTCATTTCATCATCCAGTTCTCCAAATGAGAGCCATTCTACAGTGTGACATCACCTGAAATGCTTGGAGTAAATAGTTTGTTAAAATACGGATAGAGATGCACAATCGGACTTGTGGTCCATTATTTTATATACTTTTTAGTACAGTAGTAGGCAATTTGATACTAGGTTTCCTTGTTATTTTTGGCCTTTGCTAGTAATGAACCTAAAATTTGTCATACTGGAGTCACCAGCTCTCTGTTTAGTGTTGATAAAACTCTGGTCTTTTACAACCTTGAGACAATGTTTCAGACAAACCCAGACCTCTGACCTTTCAACACATGAGTTCTGGTAAGATGGTATTTATGGTGCCATGGATTCTTTTTGCAAAGATAACATATTGCAGTTTCCTGTTTCTGCTGTGAATTCTCCAAAAGTGTTTTTATACCAACAAAGCAAAAGTTGATCAATTGATGAATTGCACTGTAGGACATAACTAACATGTTCTGCATTTTTTTTTTTCTGAATTTGGTTAGATCCATGGTGGAAGTGTCCTCCCAGGCGTTTTGTCATATCGGATATTCAGAAAACCCTCAAACAGGACAAATGCTGCATCTTTCTGCACTAATGCCCCTTTTCCACCGAGGCAGTTCGAGTGCTGGTTTGGAGCCTAATTTAGAACCAGTTCTTTCTGTTTCGACAGCCGAAGCACCGGCTCTGAACCAGGAAAAATGGTTCTTAAGTAGCACCAAAACGTTGCTGGTCTAGACTTAAGAACCGCTTGCGTCAGGGCCTGTGGGCGGGGCTGCTGTTAGCACGTTTGATAATGTACCTAAAGTTTACTAATGTTTAATACACTTTTATTTTACTGCCATATAATCACTTATCAGCACACATGATAGTAGGTAGTTACATGCTAAGGCTAACTTTATTTTCTGTGTTAATGATAAAATAACGTTATGTACTTTCCCGATTACAACCTCCGTTTATACAAATTACACGGAGCTGCACGTACACGTTGGATTCGCCGCGTTTGGATGCCAATGTAGGTTCACAAAGCCATGAGCATTAACAGTAAAGCAACATCCGCCATTGTTGATGTTGTGTTTGTGTTTGCCGCTGCTGCGCTAACGTTGCTGCGCTGGGACACGTGACACGTATACAGTGACATCTGACTAGGCGCTGTGATGGCTCTCTAGCCGGTGGAAAAGCAAACCAGTTCTTAGAAGTTTCGCAAGTGGAACCAACTTTGAAGCACCACCAGCGCTAGCTCTGAACCAGCACTCGGTTCTTTTTGGTGGAAAAGGGCATAAGAGCAAAGCTATCTCCTGAGCATTTTAAAGGACTTTTGGTAAAGCTGAAAACACACAATGTCCTTTTCAGAGATGTCCAGACATGAGTGGGGTTCAACTTAAATAGAATAGAATAGAATCCATTTTTTTTGTCACATATACATTACAGCACAGTGAAATTCATTCTTTGCATATCCCAACTTTGGAGGTTGGGGTCAGAGCACAGGGTCAGTAATGATACAGTGCCCTATGAAGCAGTGAGGGTTAAGGGCCTTGCTCAAGGGCCCAACAGTGGTAGATTGGCAGAGCTGGGGTTTACATCTTTCTTTTCATCTCAATTTTTTTAATCAGTTAATGAGAGAATAATGCAGCTTGTCTGATTTTTTGGTCTGCTTTTTACTTGTTTGAATACAAAAAAAAAATCATTATAACCATAATACTGGAAAACAAAACGCATCCGGTGCCAGAGCATGAAAATAATATCACACTTCCTACCCTTTCTAGCGAACTTCCTGTTTTGTCTCGCAGCAGTACAGCATTTACGGCAAACAAGTTTTAATTTCCTTTCTTTTTGTATGGTGTGATAACAGTGATTCATTGGGATATTGTTAAAATCTTGGAATCCGTTCTGAATACATGCTTCCTGAAGGAAAAATGACATAATGAATACTTTTGGTAATATGTGTATTAAAAAGTCACTGATTTCAAAGACACAAAGGTTAGCATCCAGCTTTTCTCTCTCTCTTTCTCTTTCTTTCTCTCTCTCTCTCTCTCTCTTTCTCTCTCAATAAACACACATACAACAGCATGACCTAACAGATGGAGATTGTTAACGTCATCTTTGACTTACAGCTGTGTCAGCATAGTGTGAATAAAGAGGAGGATTAAAAGCAAAGAACTATGAGAGAAAGATAAGAGGCAGAGGAGGAAGACGTGGAGAGGGTGATGAGAGTTAAGGAGGAGGTGGAGGAAGAGAAGGAGGGAGATAACGAGAGAGAGGGGAAATGTAAGGATTTGAGACAGAATGTGTTTGTGTAGCTCGGTCTCTTCCTGTAGGAGCTACTCCCTTGGGCCTTTTCTAAAGTGTGCATGCGGCGTAAGTGTGTGCGCATTCGGGCGTGCATGTGTGTGACTGATGTTGCCGGGAAGAACCTCCTCGGGTTCTTCTGAAAACGTGAAGCAGGAAATGCTCAGAGGCAGGAGGATGCTGAGAAACGGCACTGTTTTTGTGTTTTCATAGCACAGTGAGCTCAGACACAGCTTAAAGGAAGACGGCAGGCTAATCAACGACGCTAGGTTTGCTGCACAGAAGCTACAGATGATGTAGCTAATAAGTAATTTTAAGTCAAGTGCCTCAAGTCATTTCGTTCAGAATCTCATCATCAAGTGACCTACTACAGTATATAAAATGTAATAAAAATAATCAAGAAGATGTCACAGAGCTACATACAATTATATATACATACCAATCAACCATAATATTAAAATCAACTGCCTGAAATTGTGTCCCCATTGTGCCACCGTAACAGCTCTGCCTCTTCTCTGAACATCCCTGAAGTTCTGCTGTGGTATCTGGCACCCAGACATTAGCTGTAGATCCTTTATTTCATGAAAGTTGAGAGGTGGAGACTTCATAGATCGGACTTGTTCATCCAACACGTCCCACAGATACCTGACCAGACTGAGACCTGTGGGATTCAGAAGCCAAGTCAACACCATGAGCTCTTTGTAATGTTCCTCAAACTGTTCCTGTACTGTTTTTGTAGTGTTCTGCCACGAAGGTGTTAATGTGGTCTGTAACACTGTTTAGGTAGGTGCTATGTGTGTCAAAGTAACATCGAGATGAACTTCAGTGTCCAAGGGTTTTCATTGCCAAGAGCATTACACTGCTTCTTTTGGCTTGCTTTCTTCACATAGTGCATCCTGGTAAAATCTCTTCTCCTAAATATTTTCTACTAATTCATTTTCTACCGCTTATCCGGACTACCTCGGGTCACGGGGAGCCTGTGCCTATCCCAGGCGTCATCGGGCATCGAGGCAGGATACACCCTGGACGGAGTGTCACCCTGGACGGAGTGCCACACACACACTCTCATTCACTCACACACTCACACACTACGGACAATTTTCCAGAGATGCCAATCAACCTACCATGCATGTCTTTGGACCGGGGGAGGAAACCGGAGTACCCGAAGGAAACCCCCGAGGCACGGGGAGAACATGCAAACTCCACACACACAAGGCGGAGGTGGGAATCGAACTCCCAACCCTGGAGGTGTGAGGCAAACGTGCTAACCACTAAGCCACCGTGCCCCCTGTATGTATGTAATAATTTATTTAAATTGTTTTGACTCTTCTTCTGTGATTTCTGTTGTGTTCTTTGCTGCCTTCGGGTCACTCTGAAATTTGTTTAATCTCAGTGAGACTTTATTTATGGAAGGAGTCTCCAGTATCAGTAGTCAGTAGTTTTCAGAGTTTCAGTTATCAGGACCCATGCTGCTTGTGTCAAGATGACTTGGACAGTTTGTTTTTTCTGTCTTGTGTGATGAGTTTTTGTGTTCTCACGTGTTTTTTCCCTGCCGTCTTTCCTCATCCCGTTCCTACCTCTGCACTATTGTTCCTCATGTCCTGCTATTTCCCCTCCTTATTTATACCTGTGTGTGTTTTTTGCTGAGTCTTTGTTGTTGTGCGTTGTTTGTTACCCGGTGTTCTCCGTTTTTTTATTTTAGGTTTTCTTTTTTTTTTTTATATTGTTTTGTATTTTAGTTTTTTGTATTTAGCAGTTTTTCTCCTGGTGTCTGGTGGTTTTGTCAATCCATGAATTTGAGTCTGGATTTTGTTTCCTCTGGGGTAACTTAGTTCGATAACAGGAACTAACCTGTTTCTCTAAATATACTAATATAACCACAAACATTTAGAAAAGTATAGACTTTTCTTCAATAAATTAGAAATGGTATTATAATGTGATATAATCTGAAAACAATCCCCTTTTTTGGTTGCTTCACTTTGCTTCACATTGTTGATTATTTTCCTGTAACAGCATGCCTGCAAGTGGTTTGTTCCAGTACTGTTTACACTATAACCACATTCGAAGTGTATTAAACTGATGCGTGCACCGATATACAATATCACACGGAGATTTGTGTCACGGCTCTCTTCTTTGCCCTTACGACAGCTGACGTCAATTAACTCCAAGATGTGCCACGTTTTCTTCCCTTTTCACAACAGCAGCTGCACAAAACAAACGTAGATCTGTCCTTGCTCCTTCTCTGCCACTCGTGAGCAACAGCCAAGCCCGAGCATAATGAGTAGAGAGGAGCGAATGTGTGTGTGTGTGTGTGTGTGTGTGTGTGTGTGTGTGTGTGTGTGTGTGTGTGTGTGTGTGAGAGTGTGTGTGTGTGGTGTGCATGTAAGAGAACGAGAGTGAGAAAGTGAGTGAAGAGAAGATCGACCAGGAGCCGTCACTGCAATGTCACTGCAACACCACAGCTGTTGTAACTCTGGACCATGTGGAGCTCAGCAGAAACTTCAGCTGCATTAAAGCAGTAATGCACTTGCTTTAACGTCTGTTTGACTTTTAACTTTGACCTGAACCGAAAACCAGAAAGTGTGAGGAAGGAATCGTCACAAAACTCAAAACCGAACACGTGACACAAGAGCAGCTTTTCAACGACCTGTGAAGGGCTGAGGGTGATCTAAAAGAATAAAACCAATAAATAATTATATTATAATGATATTATAATTTATAATTTAAATTAAACCTTTATATGTGTCCTGATAATTGTTTTTTTGTACTGATGGTGTCAATAAAAATAAAACTCAACAGATAGATAGATAGATAGATAGATAGATAGATAGATAGATAGATAGATAGATAGATAGATAGATAGATAGATAGATAGATAGATAGATAGATAGATAGACAATAAATAAATAAACAAACAAACAACTAAATAAATAAATACAGGGAAATGTGAAATCAGTCTTTTAAATGGCATATTACATAATTAAAAAACATTAAATTTAAATAAAAAATAACATTTGGGGTAATTTGTTTGGGTTCTGTGGGTAAAAAGCTCAAATGAATGGCAAGTTTGTAATTAATTATTAATTATTTATCAATTATTGTGCTGCAATTATCAATAGACAACATTGGATATATACAAAAAGTAAAACTAATACAACACAACAAAAAAAAAGTCTGATTAAGGAGTGGATTATAATTTACAGAAGCAATAATAATAATAAGAATAAGAATAAGAATAAGAATAAGAATAAGAATAAGAATAAGAATAAGAATAAGAATAAAGCATCTTCCATATAGAGTAAATAAAATAATAGAAAATAGAAATGAAAAATATTTGAAAACATTTTGTCACAACATGAAAGACAAAGTAGGTAATTAAGAATAATTTATGAAATAATTAATCAGTAATCAGTGAGAGGAAAAAGACAACAGAAATCTAAGATATAAAGTTGAGGGTGAACGTTGAGTTCTGATTTATTACTGATTACCTCACACACACTATCACTGTTCAGTCACTCTCACTCTTGTTCTGTGTGCTTGTGCGTGCATGCGTGTGTGTGTGTGTGTGTGTGTGTGTGTGTGTGTGTGTGTGTGTGTGTGTGTGTGTGTGTGTGTGTGTGTGTGTGTGTGTGTGTGTGTGTGTGAGTGAGCCTGCATGCTTGTGGTTGTGTAAGCTGATTGTACTGCTCTGCTTAATGACTCTGTGTGTTCGGTTAAAGAAAGCAGTTCAGTGACAGTGACATCACACACACACACACATGCGCATACACACACACTTTCTTTCACATGCTTACTTTCTTTTGTTAATTCTTCCATTTCTTTCTTTCTTTCTTTCTTTCTTTCTTTCTTTCTTTCTTTCTTTCTTTCTTTCTTTCTTTCTTTCTTTCTCTCACTCTCTCTCTCTTTTCTCATTATTTATATTTTTTAAAGAGTGGACAAGCTGGAAAGGTTACTGCTTGACCTCACATTGCCATCTTCTTCATAGTCATTCTACAGCGACAGGGCTGTTGTTATAAACACAGTGCTTATTAGGGTCTAAGGCTAATTTTGCTGCATAGATGAAAACACATGGATACCAGATGCTGCAGTTACAGAATCCTGTACAGTATCAGGCCAGCATTTGTTTTAGTCCAGTTTCAGTGCCCATGTGTCCAGTCTCCTGTCTCCAAGTAGAAACTCAAGAAAATGTAAATACATACAGCAATTGTGGGGATGTAGCAGCCTCGTGGTGAAGGTATTGGATTACTGTTCGGAAGGTTGTGAGCTCAAATCCCAGAGTCACCAAGCTGGCACTGCTGGGCCCTTTGAGCAAGGTCCATATCTCTCAATTGCTCACCTGTGTAAATGAGATAAAATGTAAGTCGCTCGGAATAAGGGTGTCTGCAAAAGTGTATAGATATGAATTCACAATAAATAGTGGTACAGCAAAAAAAAAAAAAAAGACTATTTGCAATATTTATAATACAACTAAGCGATATGATATTTGCTAGCCAACCAAAAAACCCAACAGCAAATCCTTTAGCTCAGCCGGCGGTCTCGACATCTCAGACAAACCCCACAAGTAATGTCTCTATGTCAGTAACTGTCGCCTTGACCCTGTAACACACATTTTTTTACCGCTTCTACAAATAACCGTCTCTATTTTTACCTTTAGCTCCTGGCCGTGTTTAGACTGTGGCCGTTGCAGGGTGAAGAGAGCTCCGTTTATAGTCCAGAATCCCACAGCGCCTCTCTCATGTGGCACGGCGTGGGGTGACACACTGCATTCTGGGAGATCTGACTCTGCATTATAATGGGCAGTACCTCACCATTTAACTAACGAGGCTTTACTATGTCTAGCCTCAGAGTCAAATTTAGCAGTTTGTGAGCATTTGTGCTAAATGTGTGGTCTCCACAAAATATAATAGGATACAATACAATACGATGATACTAAAACTTTCTCTAGAAAATCCTAAATAAAACAAACAAACAAACAAACAAAAAAAAAACATCTTGCACAAGGCTCTAATAAACACAATACCATTTATTTATTTGTTTGTTTGTTTGTTTGTTTGTTTATTTGATTTATTAAAAATTTTTACCTCAGAAATGAGCTCTATATAATGCATAAGGCCCAAACTATACTAAATTAGTACATGTTAATAATATAGCTATATTTTTAATTATAGATCAAATAGATAACATAAACAAATTGAAAGATTTTTTTTTTAATTATTCCAGATTTTTGTTTTTCTCTTTTCATACCTTTCATTCATTGCACTAGGCTCTAATAAAGTTTTATTTTTTTCTTTTCAGCTCTATATAACGCACCAGCCCTAAACCACACTGAATTAGTACATAGTAAATAAAAGGGCCATATTTTTAATTGTAGATTAACAATAAGGTTTTCTGTCATTTTGGTCTTCAACTTGAAATTTTTTAGACCTGAAACATAAACAAACTGAATTATTTTTTTTTTTCATTTCAGATCATTGTTTTCTTTTTCTTTTCTTTTTTCTTTTTGCTCTCCACAATATACAGTAAGTCAAAATCCCTCCACGCTGCGATTGTACGGCAGCTTTCACTCGCTTTTAGCTCTGTTGACCTTAATGACAGGTTATTGTGTTTAATAATATATGACTGAGGCATTTTTACCGTGGTGAGTCACTTCACTGACATGTAAGAGCATACGCTGGGACATCTACTCATCCGGCACAAACCTGAGAGAGATTTCAGCTCCAGGCTGTGAGCTTGTATGACTCATATGAAGCTTGTGGAACATAATCGCTCCATATAAACACGACTACTTTAAAAAATTACACTAAAATGCACTTATTTTCATGTTAATCTTTATAAATTATTTCTGACGATGTTTTTTAGCCCAAATTTTTTTCAATGTTTTGACAACGGATTTCTACATTACCCACAATGCCTTTCAACGACCTGCTGATTGTAATGCAGTAGGATTTAGCCCTTGTGGTGTCTCTAGCTAAAGGATTTCTGCAAATCATAACTGTTGCACTTCACATTATTCATTATTATTCCATTGTCTGTTTTTTTTATGAACTTTCTCTACAAAACCCTAAATTCAGATTGTAAAAATATTTTACTAGGCTCTAATAAACACAATAGATTTTTTTTTACCTCAGAAATCAGCTGTACATAATGCACCAGCCCTAAACCATACTAAATTAGTACATGTCAAATATATTGCTTTTTTTTAGTTAATAGATAAAATAGATTTTCTGTCATTTTGGTCTTCGTCTTCTTCTTTTTTTTTTTTTACTTAACGTATTTACACACAATTCTTTAATTTTTTTTATATTGATGGAATGACTTTATGTGATTAAAAAAAAATCCAAAGTATCTGGGTATGTTCATGTATACAAAGGCTCTGTGGTTGGAACAGGACCCTTGACAGACTTCTCTCCATCCTATCTATCTATCTATCTATCTATCTATCTATCTATCTATCTATCTATCTATCTATCTATCTATCTATCTATCTATCTATCTATCTATCTATCTATCTATCTATCTATCCCCCACACACACACACACACACACACACACACACACACACACACACACACACACGAATTTGGGTTGAAAATCATGACTGTATTTTTTAGGTGTGTAATTTTATCACAATTTGTCTCTTTTCACCTGCCCAGTGAGTGCAGATGGAAAGGAGGTAGCAGCTAATGCTGGCACAAAGCATCTTTTCTCACATTTTAAATTGCTTTCTGACAAATAAACCTAATTATCATGCTTTGAAACATAGATTTCAACTCTTTTCTACTTTGTGGTAATGCAGATGTAAAGCTGTGGAAAATAAAATCCTAAGATCTGTTTGGATATTTATACCCACACATAAGGCCAAGGTCCTGCTTCGGCATTGGGCCTTGAGCAGAAAGTCGGCTAGAAGTAGATGCTGCTAGGAAGAATGCTCATGAGCCATCTAGTGAATGTATGTGAAATTCTGATGATAGTAAGAGAGAAACTGTGGAGACTCTGTCTTTTAGATCGGTCGCATCCAGAAGGACGACACATACAGATATCTACCTATTTAGTGGAGGTATGTCATGTGTAGAGGGGGTGCAATAGCTCACAGTTATGTCTTTACCTCCCTGTTTGAACTTTAAAGAAATTCTTCCCCCTCTCCATTCCTCTGTTCTCTTCCCCACTCCTCTGTTCTCTTCTCCTCCAGCACCAGATGTGTCCAAGTCTCACTGCTGAGAAAGCACACCTTTCATCATTACAAGGCAAGAGTTATAGCTCACCCTGGGGGTCTGCCTACAGCCCACACACACACACACACACACACACACACACACACACACACACACACACACACACACACACACACACACACACACACACACACATGTTGGAAACTCTTACCTGACAGAAATCAACTACAACTCTATTATTACTGCTGACTGTGGACTGTATTTTGTGTGTGTGTGTGTGTGTATGTGAGTGTGTGTGTGTGTGTGTGTGTGTGTGTGTGTGTGTGTGTGTGTGTGTGTGTGTGTGTGTGTGTGTGTGTGTTTGTGTGTGTGTGTGTGTGTGTGTGTGTGTGTGTGTGTGTGTGTGTGTGTGTGTGTGTGTGTGTGTGTGTTGTGAAGCAATTTAACAGCTGGTAATGGAATAACTTTTAAGTGAAGCAAAGTAAGTTTGTGTACTTAAAAAAATAATAAAAATAAATAAATGAATGCTACATGCTGCCTGATAAAATGGTTAATAATAATGGTTAATAATAATAATAAATCCATGTTTAAAATAAGTATAAAATCATTTAAAATGTAAAACCAGAGAGGGTTTTGACCATCCGAGCAATGGAACGTTGGTGCATAGCGCCATCTCCTGGTGAAATTAGAAACATACGCAAACTGAGCATTTCTGTCACAACTAAAGAATAGAGCCCAAAATTCATTAAAAACACTGTTTCACGTTATTAACATCTGTAGATGCCTCCAGCACTCTGACCTTAGATTAGACATTAGATTTAGGGACATTAGATCAACATCTAAGACGTCTTTCTCATGGACACAAGCACACACATTACACATTACACATTATCATGTAAATAATATTAAATGTTTAATAATTAAACATGTACAGGCTGTGAAAGTGTAACTCTTCAAATACAATCGATTAAATACATGAATACAACATCCGGGTTCTACTGTTCATCCCCGAACCTCTATGTGTAATAAAGTACCTTAAAGTAAGCTTGTGATTAAAAAGGAGTCTGCTTTCGGAGGCCTGTAATGAATCCATCCTGTCGTCCATCACCGGCGGAGTCCAAAAATAACTTGGACGAGTCTTCGGCGAAGACAGATCTTTTGCTTTGAAGTAGGAATAACACTGTAAATAACAGTGGGGTGTGTGGGGGATTAAAGGGACGGACTGGTAAAAAAGTCTACAAGAAGTTTGTCGTCCAGCTCTTTTCTCTTTAGTCAGGTCATATCTCTAAGCTACATAACAAAAAAAGGAGAATTTTCAAATTTAAAGTGAAGCTCTATCTGTATTTTTATCCATTAGCAGAAGGATATAATCATGTTTTGTTTGGTGTTTTTTTTGTGTGTGTATTTACAGAATTTTTCTTTGTGTGTGTGTATTTTTATGTTAGCAAAATTAGCCTCATATCTCCAGTGAAAAGCTAAAAAGAGAAATTTTAGTAAGAAAACTGACAATAAAATTTGACAAAATTTGTAAAAAAAAAATTTTTTAAACGTCATTCTAATCATTCATTCATTTTCTACCGCTTATCTGAACTTCTCGGGTCACGGGGAGCCTGTGCCTATCTCAGGCGTCATCTTGCATCAAGGCAGGATACACCCTGGACGGAGTGCCAACCCATCACAGGGCACACACACTCTCATTCACTCACACACACTCACACACTACGGACAATTTTCCAGAGATGTCGATTAACCTACCATGCATGTCTTTGGACCAGGGGAGGAAACCGGAGTACCCGGAGGAAACCACCGAGGCACGGGGAGAACATGCAAACTCCACACACACAAGGCGAAGGTGGGAATCGAACCTCCAACCCTGGAGGTGTGAGGCGAACATGCTAACCACTAAGCCACCATGCCCTCTCATTCTAATCATATATTTTTTAATGTAATCTTCTAAATATAAACAAGAACCTTCGGGAAACAATACCCCAAATCACAGCATAGTAGTTGAATTGGTAGTAGTATTGGAGTAGTAGTTAAATTGGTCATGTTTAAATGATGTAATGCTTCTGTTTGTGAGTTTATAATAATGTTGGGAAGTTTGCTGTAAATACATCATGTCTGCGCGGTTTCGGTTAAATGCATGTGTCTGCTCATCGGGCTTACCACATTCTCTGTTGAAGGTTTAATTTAGCCTTCTTAAATGGGAAGCCTCACTTTAAAGATGGTGGTCATGAGGACCCAACATGACACGAGACTCATAATTAAGATGAACTTAGAATCCGTGCTGTTGTAACCCACCATCATGTTGCGCTTACATCATGTAGAATACAACAGGTGTAATTCCAGCCTAGTGAAGGATAAGACGCTTGCTCATTGTTGATAAGAAAAGAAAATATCAGTGGTTAAATGTGAAGGCTAGAAGGTTAGAAGTTAGTTTGTAGCTTAGTAATGGTAGCTAGCAACCGGGAGGTTGTGAGTTCAAATCCATTCAAATTGTTCATATCTGCCAGTATGACTTCTGTAAACATAAACCAAACTAGAACATGTTCCTGTTATAAAAGCAGCCATTTTGGCAACATTTGCATTGGGAAATTTGTCATCCTTAAGGTTTGATGGTGGAATTGTACTGGAGCTTATGTCACTGATGACACAATAAAGTACACAAGCTGACGTTATTACAAATTTGAATTAATTGTGAATGAAATTTCTAACTTAACAAAATTGTCCAAAGATAGATAGATTTGTAGATGTGTGCAGATTTCTATTTATTAATAGCATTATTAAGATTAATAGATACCAAACATGTCTTGTTTCTATTTGGATTGTTTAAAAAGTAAATTTAAATGTAAAATTAAATTATTATTATTATTATTATTATTATTATTATTATTAGTAGTAGTAGTAGTAGTAATAATAATAATAATAATAATAATAATAATAATAATAATAATAATGAAGTCTCTTTCTTTCTTTTTTCTTTCTGTCTGTCTTACAAACTGAATAGAGCTTGAAGTTATGCAACTGATGACATAAGTACAGACACTGATATTTTTACGTTTTCTACATACATTCATTGAAAAGTTCATTTAGAAAAGATTTGGGGTCAAATTTGCTCTGTCATTCCAGCACTACAGAGACAACAAACATGTGTTGGATGATTGACTGCTTTTATGAAACTATTGGTATGATGTATACATGAATTTACACAAACCTTTTCATTCTGTTTAAGTTTATGTTGGGATTTGGGAAGCTGGCAAGTGTTGTACATGTTTTAACACACATGGATGGGCTACAACAGCTGAAGAACGTAGTTTCTGATATTCTTTTCTGTTCATTCATTAAGTGACCATCACCTTCCTGTTAGCTCGACCCTGTCTCGTATCCTGTCTCATAAAAATCATATTTTTATATGCTGAACATAAAAATCCCAAAAGTTTCAAAAATACTGGAACAGTAACTGAAGATTTTAAAGTGTATCTGCATGAATTTATGCGTCACTGCTGTCATAGGATTGGCTGATTAGATTATTGCATCAATAAGCAAAAAACTAAAGGGGTATTCTTATTAAGCTGTCCTGTTAGCATGGGCGTAAATTTCATTTAACAGTAGGGGGATACAATAAATATAAAATTTCTCATGAGCAATTTTTGAAGGGGGGGGGACACAAATAATAGTCTAATTGTACTTATAAAGATTATTATTGTAGCATAGAGACGCGTCATTGTGGTTATTTTCAAAGTTTGTATTCAAAGAAAGTAAAACTATCATAAAAAATAATCACAACAATAAAAACAGGGAATTAAAAAAGTGGTTAAAATTTTATTTAAAATTAATTAAGACACTTAAGAAGGTGAGATGTACTGGGAAAGCAGGCAGTGGGTCAAACCACTGTGAGGAAGGGGAGGGGGGACTCAACTGTTTCCAAATGCAGTTTTTGCGGGGGGTTTTTCTATTTACACAATTATTTAGGTATACATACATATATTTTTCACAATAGAGAGTGCGATATTTTTTAAATATATTTTTTTGGGGGGGACAATTCTCTTTTTTTTTGGGGGGGGGGGGGGAATCCCCGTCCCCGTCCCCCGGGATTTACGCCCATGCCTGTTAGTATATATCCAATGACACAATAAATTTGTCCATACTCTAAGTTGGTATTGCTGATTACTACTAATAATAAATGCACAATAGATAGCAATCTAAGCTAAAAAAAAAAAAAAAAGTTTATATGGTTCAACATTTTATATAGTTAGTGTGCACATACTGTAAGATGAGCTATTTTTTTATATCACTTTTCTTCTGCTCAGTTACACAGTTGAAAGCTTTGACATAGTTCTGTGTATTCCGAATGTCTATATATAGTTAACAAACAATGCTACTTAACATAGCAGTGTAGGACAGACTAATGACAGATTTGTTTGTCTCCCGTTTGGATCCGTCTGTGGTCCGAGGTTACGTTATTAACATAATTCCTTGTTGAGGTCACAGCTGTGTGTGCTGTTCTACCAAGACATGTATAATCAACTCAAACAGCTACATAAACTTCAGCAGGTTTATAACATATTCATCCATTTGGCACCAAAACAGTGGTTAAAAGCATATCTGCCTAATGCAACTGTTACGTTTATTAAATGAAGACAGAAACTAATCGTTTCAAAGACAGCTAGACAAAAATAAGAGCCATTTGAGCTCATGTTTGTAATGGTGCGTCATGAATATGTGTACGGTCATGTGAGTCCAACAAACAAACAAGCATCACTGCAGCATATTTTGATACGTATATTGCACCTCATGATGATT